>NC_092115.1:19277095-19577095 GCF_045679555.1 Salvelinus alpinus
TATATATACTTTTGTGTAAAATGAGCTTTGGTGGTTTGTGTGAGTAAGAAATGGGATGGAGGGAGTATATATTGATTTGCTTTTCTCTGCCTATCTAATGTGTTGTGGCTATTCTCTATCATTGTTCATGAGTCATGATTATGAAGCTTAACCATCATCTCTTCCTGTCACCCTCCCTTCACCAGATCTGCTGCGGATGTTCTTTGACACGCTTTACGATGAGGACGTGATCAAAGAGGAGGCCTTTTACAGGTGGGAGTCCAGCAAAGACCCAGCCGAGCAGACTGGAAAGGGTGTGGCCCTCAAGTCGGTCACCGCCTTCTTCACCTGGCTCCGTGATGCCGAAGAAGAGTCCGACAAAGACTAAACGGGCCTCACTCTAAAACCACCCCTCTATGGCCAGGGAGGGGTATTGCAAGGGGGGCCAAAGAGGGATTTGGACTCTATGGCTCTTTAATGTTGCGGACTGATACCAATCCTCAACGAGGCTATTGAGAGCGGGACATACAATCACTTTCTCTCTCTTTCTCTTTCTCTCACTCTTGCTTCGTCATTCTCTCTCTCTTTTCCCTGTTTTGTGATGGCGAGTGTCCGCCGAAAATGAAATAAACCTGAAAAATTATTCTGCCGGATTTTGCTTGTGTAAACGCGTGGAATAACTACTACGGTCATTGCTTATAAAACCCTTTTAACTTTTTGTTCTTGAAAAAACGTAAGCTACCACGCTGCTCTTTTTATGGTTCTAGACACAATTCTATTATGCAACATACTATATGACACGCAAACGCATAGAGACAATGGTAGAGGTGTCATGTAGCATGCTTTTACCCAGGAGTGGGGTATCATGCTGCGCCCGTGTGATGTCCAATCGGACACAGCGCTCTTCTGTCTTGTTTTTGGAGCGTGCAGCATGGTTTAAGTGTTTCTATTGGTGATTAGATGGGGGAAGGAGAAGCAGCAGACGTGATATGTTGGCTGATCAGCTGACATCAAATTTATGGAGCCGCTGATTGGAGTTCTGAGCAAAGGTTGTCTGTACCTTTTTTCCACTTCCAGTTTACCGCTGTACTAGGACCTGTGTGAGGACAGAGAAACAAAATGGAGGACTGATTGTGTCCTCTGACCATGGCTACTGAGGGGAGGGAGAGGGGTGGTCTTCTGTATGCTTCCTTAAACCTGTCCTTTCACTTCCACCACCAGTAGTCAACCCTGACTGAGATTCTTCATCTTTTACCTCTCTTGTACTTACATGATGAACTGTTGGGTGCTTTCTCTCTCTCGAGACCCCTGTCATATCGGTAAAGAAACACCTAACTAGAGGAAACTTAATGACAAGGTCACCATTAAAACTTGAAATCAACTTGATGAAAAACAGAAATGATCCGAAAGCCTTTTCTACTCTGAGTAGAATCACATTTCAGGAGCGTTCTGTACATATATATATATATATATTACACTTTTTCTGTTTTATTTTTCAGAAATAATAAAAAATAAATTGCTGATGTACTGTAAACTTTAAAATGCCATGTATCTTTTTCCAACAGAAATGGCAGGTTGACGAGATGCAGAAAGGGGTGCTTTAGGTGTTCCATTCATTAGTTTTATTGGAATTTTGTAAATATTTTTTTCCCTATTTTATTATTTAAGGATTAACTGCTTCTTTTTGCATCGAAAACTGGAAAAGATGAGGAAACAGAGCATTGCAAATAAAATACCTGAGGAGTTTGTAGCAGAAATAGTGTTTGTATGGTCACTAGTATACTTATTTTTCTTCTCTAGGTTAGCCTGCAAGAAGGATTGTACATGTCCACTAGGTGTAGCATTTTTGTATATGATTGAAATGTCTATCAGAGAGCCACATCAGGTGTTTATCAAAGGCTCAAGCACTCCATTATTGACAGAACATGGGTAGCTTTCTCATTCCCTGTGGGATTAACAGGGATGACGGTGCATCAGGTGGTGCACATGTTGAGACTTGGGAAATTTAGGTCAATCAACCATCGGGTTTACAGGTTTGCAGTTGGTTAGGATGGGTCCCGAGTGGTGCAACAGTGTAAGGCACTGCATCTCAGTGCTAGAGGTGTCACTACAGACCCTGGTTCGATTCCAGGATGTATCACAACCGGCCGTTATTGGGAGTCCAATGACGCCTGCCAACATCAGAGGGAACCATTTTGACAGAGCGCATATGTTTGAAGTGTGAAAGCTGGACTTTTTGAACTACAAGACAGTGTTTTAGTACCGGGGGAACTAAACCGCACGGGGCACCATGGTAACATCTGTTGATGGGATTTGAGACCAGCGCATTGTGATCATGTGCGATACTCGACGGTGCCACCACCTCCATTTGGTTTGCAGGCAGTGGCTGATTTTAGCATGTAAATCTTGGTTGGGTAAAAAAAAGTTTTTAAACAAATGTGGTTTCTAATGACAATTGAGATGTATAAAGTGACGATGAGCGGATAAGAGGCAATCCATAATTTAGATTAAGACTTTAATGAGCGAGCTAGGACGGGCATAGTCAATAACTATTTGTTCTGCACTTCTGAAATGTACAGCGACAGAATAAAGAACATGGGCCGTTCTTACGGTGTTCTGACATGTTACTGACATGTCAGCTGGTCCTTTTGTGGCAGGGCTGAAATGCAGTGGAAATGTTTTTTTGGGGATTCAGTTCATTTGCTTGGCAAAGAGGGACTTTGCAATTAATTTCAATTAATCTGATCACTCTTCATAACATTCTGGAGTATATGCAAATTGCCATCATACAAACTGAGGCAGCAGACTTTGTGAAAATGTCATATTTGTGTCATTCTCTAAACTTTTGGCCACGACTGTGTGCATTCGGAAAGAATTTAGACCCCTTGAATATGTCCACATTTTATTACATTACAGCCTTATTCTAAAATGGATAAAATTATTTTTTCCCCTCAATCTACACACAATACCCCATAATGGTGAAGCAAAAGCAGGTTTTTAGAAATTGTTGCAAATGTATAAAAAAAAATGGAAATATCTTATTTACATGAGTATTCAGATTCTTTACTCCGATCTTTGTTGAATCCCCTTTGGCAGCGATTACAGCTTCAAGTCTTCTTGGGTATGATGCTACAAGCTTGGCACACCTGTATTTGGAGAGTTTTGCACATTCTTCTCTGCAGATCCTCTCAAACTCTGTCAGGTTGGATGGGGAGCGTCTCTGCAGACGGGGAGCATCTCTCCGATCGAACATCTCTGGAGAGACCTGAAAATAGCTGTGCAGAGACACTCGGTCATGTTGGATGGGGAGCGTCTGCACAGCTATTTTCAGGTCTCTCCAGAGATGTTCGATCGGGTTCAATTTCGGGCTCTGGCAGGGCCACTCAAGGACTTTCAGAGACTTGTTCCGAAGCCACTCCTGCATTGTCTTAGCTGTGTATTTTAGGGTCGTTGTCCTGTTGGAAGGTGAACCTTCGCCCCAGTCTGAGGTCCTGAGTGCTCTGGAGCAGGTTTTCATCAAGGATCTCTCTGTACTTTGCTCCGTTCGTCTTTCCCTCAATTCTGACTAATCTCCCGGTCCCTGCTGCTAAAAAGCATCCCCACAGCAAGATGCTGCCGCCACCACCATGCTTCACCTTAGGGATGATGCCAGGTTTCCTCCAGACGTGACACTTGGCATTCAGGCCAAAGAGTTCAATCTTGTTTTCATTAGACCAGAGAATCTTGTTTCTTATGGTCTGAGAGTTTGTTCTTTTAGGTGCATTTTGGCAAACTCCAAGAGGGCTGTCGTGCCATTTACTGAGGAATGACTTCCGTCTGGCGTCTCTACAATAAAGACCTGATTTAGTGGAGTGCTGCAGAGATGTTTGTCCTTCTGGAAGGTTCTCCCATATCCACAGAGGAGCTCTGTCAGTGACCATCGGGTTCTTGGTCACTTCCCTGACCAAGGCCCTTCTCCCCCGATTGCTCAGTTTGGCTGTGCGGGCAGCACTTGGAAGAGTCTTGGTGGTTCCAAACTTCTTCCATTAAAGAATGATGGAGGCCACTGTGTTCTTGGACCTTCAATGCTGAAGAAATGTTTTGGTACTTTTCTGTTCCTTGACACAGTCCTGTTTCGGAGCTCTACAGACAATTCCTTCAACCTCGTGGTTTGGTTTTTGCTCTGACATGCACAGTCAACTGTGGGACCTTATATGAACCTGTGTGTGCCTTTCTAAATCATGTCCAATCAATTGAATTTACTTCAGGGGGACTCCAAGTTGTAAAAACATCTCCCTGATGATCAATGGAAACAGGATGCACTTGAGCTCAATTTTGAATCTCATAGCAAAGGGTCTGAATACTTATGTAAATTATAGGGTATTATTGTCATTGTAGGGTATTGTATGTAGATTGTTCAGGGGGGGAAATGATTTAATCCATTTAAGGCTGTAACGTAACAGAATGTGGGGAAAAAGTCAAGGGGTCTGAATACTTTCCGAATGCACCATCTCCCTGGCATATTACATTTATGCAGCAGCATACAAGCCATTTTTGGACTCACCTTGCTGTGCTCACTTGAACAGGAAGGTGGCGCGGCGGGCCTTGTGGGCTCTAGAAAGAGGCCCGAAATCCCACCATGGAATTCCGATTTGGATGATCGTTAAATTATTTTCCGTATTTTCCAAATCGGAGCCAATTTTATCCGAGTTCCCAGTTGTCTTGAATTAACTGAAGCCTTAGATTTCTGAGTTTCCAGTTGTTTTGAACACGGCAGAAGTCATGCTGGATTGACAGCATGGCCAATGTATTCAAACTTTTCTAGCCCATGGTGTTACCCCCTTTTTCGTGATATCCAATTGTTAGTTACAATCTTGTCTCATCGCTGCAACTCGGTGAAGGTCGAGAGCCAAGTGCATTGCTTCTTGACACACTGCTCGCTTAACCCGGAAGCCAGCCACACCAATGTGTCGGAGGAAACACTGGAATTGACGACCGACGTGGACCGTCCGGCCCGCCACAAGGAGTTGCTAGAGCACGATGAGACAAGGACATCCCGGCCGGCACTGGGCCAATTGTGCGTCTCTCCATGGGTGTCACGGCCGGCTGTGACACAGCCTGGGATCGAACCCAGGGCTGCAGTGGCACAGCCACTTAGCACTCATTGTTGATTAGCGATTTCCAACTTGTGTAATGGTTATGGCCGATGAGCACCGATACGTTTTATCTATAATTTCTCTTCATATGACAAGGATTGAAAAGGATTTTCCAGTAGATTGCTGACTTGATGACGGCTTGTCTAGCTTGCTAGCTAAGATTTTGAAAGTATGATGATAACATGATCAGCCCAATCAAAGCTAAGGTAGATAGATATAACGTGATTTGATGTCATTTTATCTGTGGCCAATGACCTTGAGCTGCCTTGGATCCATGAGTGACAGAACACTGAGCCAATCACGGTGCAACGAGAGAACATTACCAACCCCATCACATTATGATGGCTGTTGTCGGTCTCGGCCATGTCACATCACCGTTGAGCAGACGCGTATCTGACATGGCCTTACAGTAAAATACTCCTATCCAAGAGACGGCATGCTTGCTTAGCCTATATCCATTTCTCTGGCAGATAAAACAGCCCCCGCAATCTCAAAGAGAAAAGCCCCACTGGCTAGCAGACACCCCCACAGGGCGGTGGGGTCCACGAGTTCTGGTGGCCCATGCGCCTGTCATTGTCTATTTTTGTTGTTATTGAATAAGTCATTTTGACAGCAAACCTCCAAGTCATTCATAACCCTTTTTAACTTCCATAAGTACTATGAAACTAAGTTTTTGTGATTCAGGAATGTGACTGAAAAATAAAAAAAATACTGATGGAAAGTATAAGGGAATATCAGTGAACAAATGCTGTGGTCAAGGCTACGGCGGCACCAGTGCAGTGAGTGGAGCTTACTCAGGTGTTCAAAAGCTCATAGGAGTCCGAGAGCCTAATGCTTCTTATAGTTCTTTATGAGTTTAAGTTTAGAAAACAATCTCTCTGCAGAAGCGATACTTACAGAGATGGTAAAAGCAGCTTGATTGCCGTAGCAACATCAAGGGAACTAGTCAGAAGGGAGGAGTGCTTCAAATACAGCAGTTCTATAACCTCTTTAATTGAACCTCTCATTCTCCTTCATTTCCAGCCTAAACACATTATGGAAAGAGATGAACTGTATAGGAAGCTCTGGGGACAGGTAGTCAGGACGCAAACAGATTAGCATCTTCAGCAGACAACAGTTCTGGAGTGCTTGAAAAAATAAAGCTGCTTGCAATTTCATTCAAACTGGTGAACAGGCGTTTGAGTTATGTGGTTGCAATATGGATCCATGGATCCAGTCCCTTTGGTATATCTTGGCATGAATCAATCAAGACTTCATGTAAATAGTGTGCAGCGCAATAGGCCTAATTCACAATGTCTCAGGAAAGTCTGGGCTGGCAATACTCAGTATAGAAAACAGTCGGGCTGCAACCTGGACCTACAGGCCATGGTGAAAACATTTGCACACAAACAAGGACTTCAGCACACCAGGGGAGTCTCAAGTTGGATTTCATTGAATTTTCCTCAATATTGCAGCCCATTTGTGTAGGCTGTTAGCCAGACAAAACCTGCTGAGTTCAACAATAAATGACTGAATTTAGTGTTTGAATTTATCCTCAAGGCAACTACCTTTTCCCTCATTGTTTGGCTATTTTTGATATGTAATTTGTATAAAAAGTTTATAAATAGAAGCTAAATACTGTATATAGCTATACAGGAGGGTAAGGGAGGCGACGGCAAGAGGAGGGTAAGGGAGGCAACGGCGAGAGGGATGAGGGAAGGGAAGGGGGGGGGGGGCGAAGGCGAGAGGAAGGGGGGGGGTGAAAGCGAGAGGGTGAGGGAAGGGAGGGAGGCGACGGCGAGAGGAGGGTGAGGGAAGGGGGGTTGGCGAGAGGAGGGTGAGGGAAGGGGGGGTGGCGAGAGGAGGGTGAGGGGGGTGGCGAGAGGAGGGTAAGGGAGGCGACGGCAAGAGGAGGGTAAGGGAGGCAACGGCGAGAGGGATGAGGGAAGGGAAGGGGGGGGGGCGAAGGCGAGAGGAAGGGGGGGGTGAAAGCGAGAGGGTGAGGGAAGTGGGGGTGGCGATGGCGAGAGGAGGGAAAGGGCGGTGGCGATGGCGAGAGGAGGGTAAGGGAGGGGGGCGAGAGGGAAGGGGGCGACGGCGAGAGGAGGGTAAGGGAGGGGGGCGAGAGGGAAAGGGGCGACGGCGAGAGGAGGGTGAGGGAAAGGGGGGTGGCGACGGCGAGAGGAGGGTAAGGGAAAGGGGGGTGGCGACGGCGAGAGGAGGGTGAGGGAAAGGGGGGTGGCGACGGCGAGAGGAGGGTGAGGGAAAGGGGGGTGGCGATGGCGAGAGGAGGGAAAGGGCGGTGGCGATGGCGAGAGGAGGGTAAGGGAGGGGGGGCGACGGCGAGAGGAGGGTAAGGGAGGGGGGGCGACGGCGAGAGGAGGGTAAGGGAGGGGGGGCGACGGCGAGAGGAGGGTAAGGGAAAGGGGGGTGGCGATGGCGAGAGGAGGGTGAGGGAGACGACGGCGAGAGGAGGGTGAGGGAAAGGGGGGTGGCGATGGCGAGAGGAGGGAAAGGGCGGTGGCGATGGCGAGAGGAGGGTAAGGGAGGGGGGCGAGAGGAGGGTAAGGGAGGGGGGCGAGAGGAGGGTAAGGGAGGGGGGCGAGAGGGAGGGAAGGGTGGGCAACGGCGAGAGGAGGGTAAGGGAAAGGGGGGTGGCGATGGCGAGAGTAGGGTGAGGGAGGCGAGGGTGAGGGAAAGGGGGGTGGCGATGGCGAGAGGAGGGTGAGGGAAAGGGGGGTGGCGATGGCGAGAGGAGGGTGAGGGAGGCGACGGCGAGAGGAGGGTAAGGGAGGGGGGGGCGACGGCGAGAGGGTAAGGGAGGGGGGGCGACGGCGAGAGGAGGGTAAGGGAGGGGGGGCGACGGCGAGAGGAGGGTAAGGGAGGGGGGGGCGACGGCGAGAGGAGGGTAAGAGAAAGGGGGGTGGCGATGGCGAGAGGAGGGAAAGGGCGGTGGCGATGGCGAGAGGAGGGAAAGGGCGGTGGCGATGGCGAGAGGAGGGTAAGGGAAGGGGGGGCTACGGCGAGAGGAGGGTAAGGGAAGGGGGGGCTACGGCGAGAGGAGGGTGAGGGAAGGGGGGGGGCGACGGCGAGAGGAGGGTAAGGGAGGGGGGGGCGACGGCGAGAGGAGGGTAAGGGAGGGGGGGCGGCGGCGAGAGGAGGGTAAGGGAGGGGGGGCGACGGCGAGAGGAGGGTAAGGGAGGGGGGCGACGGCGAGAGGAGGGTGAGGGAAGGGGGGGGGGGCGACGGCGAGAGGAGGGTAAGGGAAGAGGGGGGCGACGGCGAGAGGAGGGTAAGGGAAGAGGGGGGCGACGGCGAGAGGAGGGTAAGGGAAGAGGGGGGCGACGGCGAGAGGGGCGACGGCGAGAGGGGAAGGCAGGGGGGCGACGGCGAGAGGAGGGGAAGGCGGGCGATGGCGAGAGGAGGGGAAGGCAGGGGGGCGACGGCGAGAGGAGGGTGAGGGAAAGGGGGGTGGCGACGGCGAGAGGAGGGTGAGGGAAAGGGGGGTGGCGACGGCGAGAGAAGGGAGGGGGGCGAGAGGGAAGGGGGGAGGGGCGACGGCGAGAGGAGGGTAAGGGAAAGGGGGGTGGCGACGGCGAGAGGAGGGTGAGGGAAAGGGGGGTGGCGACGGCGAGAGGAGGGTAAGGGAAAGGGGGGTGGCGACGGCGAGAGGAGGGTGAGGGAAAGGGGGGTGGCGATGGCGAGAGGAGGGAAAGGGCGGTGGCGATGGCGAGAGGGCGACGGCGAGAGGAGGGTGAGGGAAGGGGGGGCGAGAGGAGGGTGAGGGAAGGGGGGGCGAGAGGAGGGTGAGGGAAGGGGGGCGAGAGGAGGGTGAGGGAAGGGGGGGCGAGAGGAGGGTGAGGGAAGGGGGGGCGAGAGGAGGGTGAGGGAAGGGGGGGCGAGAGGAGGGTGAGGGAAGGGGGGGTGAAAGTGAGGGAGGTGAAAGTGAGGGAAGGGTGGGCAACGGCGAGAGGAGGGTGAGGGAAGGGGGGGCGAGAGGAGGGTGAGGGAAGGGGGGGCGAGAGGAGGGTGAGGGAAGGGGGGGTGAAAGTGAGGGAGGTGAAAGTGAGGGAAGGGTGGGCAACGGCGAGAGGAGGAGGGTAAGGGAGGGGGGGCGACGGCGAGAGGAGGGTGAGGGAAGGGGGGGTGAAAGTGAGGGAAGGGTGGGCAACGGCGAGAGGAGGGTAAGGGAGGGGGGGCGACGGCGAGAGGAGGGTGAGGGAAGGGGGGGGGGGGGCGACGGCGAGAGGAGGGTAAGGGAAGGGGGGGGGCGAGAGGAGGGTGAGGGAAGGGGGGGGGGGGCGACGGCGAGAGGAGGGTAAGGGAAGGGGGGGGCGACGGCGAGAGGAGGGTAAGGGAAGAGGGGGGCGACGGCGAGAGGAGGGTAAGGGAAGAGGGGGGCGACGGCGAGAGGAGGGTGACGGCGAGAGGAGGGAAGGGGGGGGGACGGCGAGAGGAGGGTAAGGGAAGAGGGGGGCGACGGCGAGAGGAGGGTAAGGGAGGGGGGGCGACGGCGAGAGGAGGGTGACGGCGAGAGGAGGGAAGGGGGGGGGACGGCGAGAGGAGGGTAAGGGAAGAGGGGGGCGACGGCGAGAGGAGGGTAAGGGAGGGGGGGCGACGGCGAGAGGAGGGTAAGGGAGGGGGGGCGACGGCGAGAGGAGGGTGAGGGAAGGGGGGGGGGGCGACGGCGAGAGGAGGGTGAGGGAAGAGGGGGGCGACGGCGAGAGGAGGGTAAGGGAAGAGGGGGGCGACGGCGAGAGGGGCGACGGCGAGAGGAGGGGAAGGCAGGGGGGCGACGGCGAGAGGAGGGTAAGGGAGGGGGGGCGACGGCGAGAGGAGGGTGAGGGAAGGGGGGGGGGGGCGACGGCGAGAGGAGGGTAAGGGAAGGGGGGGGCGAGAGGAGGGTGAGGGAAGGGGGGGGGGGGCGACGGCGAGAGGAGGGTAAGGGAAGAGGGGGGCGACGGCGAGAGGAGGGTAAGGGAAGAGGGGGGCGACGGCGAGAGGAGGGTAAGGCAGGGGGGCGACGGCGAGAGGAGGGAAGGGGGGGGGACGGCGAGAGGAGGGTAAGGGAAGAGGGGGGCGACGGCGAGAGGAGGGTAAGGGAGGGGGGGCGACGGCGAGAGGAGGGTAAGGGAGGGGGGGCGACGGCGAGAGGAGGGTGAGGGAAGGGGGGGGGGGGGCGACGGCGAGAGGAGGGTGAGGGAAGAGGGGGGCGACGGCGAGAGGAGGGTAAGGGAAGAGGGGGGCGACGGCGAGAGGGGCGACGGCGAGAGGAGGGGAAGGCAGGGGGGCGACGGCGAGAGGAGGGTAAGGGAGGGGGGGCGACGGCGAGAGGAGGGTGAGGGAAGGGGGGGGGGGGCGACGGCGAGAGGAGGGTAAGGGAAGGGGGGGGCGAGAGGAGGGTGAGGGAAGGGGGGGGGGGGGCGACGGCGAGAGGAGGGTAAGGGAAGAGGGGGGCGACGGCGAGAGGAGGGTAAGGGAAGAGGGGGGCGACGGCGAGAGGAGGGTAAGGCAGGGGGGCGACGGCGAGAGGAGGGAAGGGGGGGGGACGGCGAGAGGAGGGTAAGGGAAGAGGGGGGCGACGGCGAGAGGAGGGTAAGGGAGGGGGGGCGACGGCGAGAGGAGGGTAAGGGAGGGGGGGCGACGGCGAGAGGAGGGTGAGGGAAGGGGGGGGGGGGCGACGGCGAGAGGAGGGTGAGGGAAGAGGGGGGCGACGGCGAGAGGAGGGTAAGGGAAGAGGGGGGCGACGGCGAGAGGGGCGACGGCGAGAGGAGGGGAAGGCAGGGGGGCGACGGCGAGAGGAGGGGAAGGCAGGGGGGCGACGGCGAGAGGAGGGTGAGGGAAGTGGAGGTGGCGATGGTGAGGGAAGGGGGGGGGGGGCGACGGCGAGAGGAGGGTAAGGGAAGAGGGGGGCGACGGCGAGAGGAGGGTAAGGGAAGAGGGGGGCGACGGCGAGAGGAGGGTAAGGGAAGAGGGGGGCGACGGCGAGAGGAGGGTAAGGCAGGGGGGCGACGGCGAGAGGAGGGAAGGGGGGGCGACGGCGAGAGGAGGGTAAGGGAGGGGGGGCGACGGCGAGAGGAGGGTGAGGGAAGGGGGGGGGGGCGACGGCGAGAGGAGGGTGAGGGAAGAGGGGGGCGACGGCGAGAGGGGCGACGGCGAGAGGAGGGGAAGGCAGGGGGGCGACGGCGAGAGGAGGGGAAGGCAGGGGGGCGACGGCGAGAGGAGGGTGAGGGAAGTGGAGGTGGCGATGGTGAGGGAAGGGGGGGGGGGGCGACGGCGAGAGGAGGGTAAGGGAAGAGGGGGGCGACGGCGAGAGGAGGGTAAGGGAAGAGGGGGGCGACGGCGAGAGGAGGGTAAGGCAGGGGGGCGACGGCGAGAGGAGGGAAGGGGGGGGGACGGCGAGAGGAGGGTAAGGGAAGAGGGGGGCGACGGCGAGAGGAGGGTAAGGGAGGGGGGGCGACGGCGAGAGGAGGGTAAGGGAGGGGGGGCGACGGCGAGAGGAGGGTGAGGGAAGGGGGGGGGGGCGACGGCGAGAGGAGGGTGAGGGAAGAGGGGGGCGACGGCGAGAGGAGGGTAAGGGAAGAGGGGGGCGACGGCGAGAGGGGCGACGGCGAGAGGAGGGGAAGGCAGGGGGGCGACGGCGAGAGGAGGGTAAGGGAGGGGGGGCGACGGCGAGAGGAGGGTGAGGGAAGGGGGGGGGGGGCGACGGCGAGAGGAGGGTAAGGGAAGGGGGGGGGCGAGAGGAGGGTGAGGGAAGGGGGGGGGGGGGGCGACGGCGAGAGGAGGGTAAGGGAAGAGGGGGGCGACGGCGAGAGGAGGGTAAGGGAAGAGGGGGGCGACGGCGAGAGGAGGGTAAGGCAGGGGGGCGACGGCGAGAGGAGGGAAGGGGGGGGGACGGCGAGAGGAGGGTAAGGGAAGAGGGGGGCGACGGCGAGAGGAGGGTAAGGGAGGGGGGGCGACGGCGAGAGGAGGGTGAGGGAAGGGGGGGGGGGGCGACGGCGAGAGGAGGGTGAGGGAAGAGGGGGGCGACGGCGAGAGGAGGGTAAGGGAAGAGGGGGGCGACGGCGAGAGGGGCGACGGCGAGAGGAGGGGAAGGCAGGGGGGCGACGGCGAGAGGAGGGGAAGGCAGGGGGGCGACGGCGAGAGGAGGGTGAGGGAAGTGGAGGTGGCGATGGTGAGGGAAGGGGGGGGGGGGCGACGGCGAGAGGAGGGTAAGGGAAGAGGGGGGCGACGGCGAGAGGAGGGTAAGGGAAGAGGGGGGCGACGGCGAGAGGAGGGTAAGGCAGGGGGGCGACGGCGAGAGGAGGGAAGGGGGGGCGACGGCGAGAGGAGGGTAAGGGAGGGGGGGCGACGGCGAGAGGAGGGTGAGGGAAGGGGGGGGGGGGCGACGGCGAGAGGAGGGTGAGGGAAGAGGGGGGCGACGGCGAGAGGAGGGTAAGGGAAGAGGGGGGCGACGGCGAGAGGGGCGACGGCGAGAGGAGGGGAAGGCAGGGGGGCGACGGCGAGAGGAGGGGAAGGCAGGGGGGCGACGGCGAGAGGAGGGTGAGGGAAGTGGAGGTGGCGATGGTGAGGGAAGGGGGGGGGGGGGCGACGGCGAGAGGAGGGTAAGGGAAGAGGGGGGCGACGGCGAGAGGAGGGTAAGGGAAGAGGGGGGCGACGGCGAGAGGAGGGTAAGGCAGGGGGGCGACGGCGAGAGGAGGGAAGGGGGGGGGACGGCGAGAGGAGGGTAAGGGAAGAGGGGGGCGACGGCGAGAGGAGGGTAAGGGAGGGGGGGCGACGGCGAGAGGAGGGTAAGGGAGGGGGGCGACGGCGAGAGGAGGGTGAGGGAAGGGGGGGGGGGCGACGGCGAGAGGAGGGTGAGGGAAGAGGGGGGCGACGGCGAGAGGGGCGACGGCGAGAGGAGGGGAAGGCAGGGGGGCGACGGCGAGAGGAGGGGAAGGCAGGGGGGCGACGGCGAGAGGAGGGTGAGGGAGGTGGCGATGGCGAGAGGAGGGCGAGAGGGAAGGGGGGAGGGGGGGCGACGGCGAGAGGAGGGTAAGGGAAAGGGGGGTGGCGACGGCGAGAGGAGGGTGAGGGAAAGGGGGGTGGCGACGGCGAGAGGAGGGTAAGGGCGGTGGCGATGGCGAGAGGAGGGTGATGAAAAGGGGGGTGGCGATGGCGAGAGGAGGGAAAGGGCGGTGGCGATGGCGAGAGGAGGGTAAGGGAGGGGGGCGAGAGGGAGGGGGGCGAGAGGGAGGGGGGGGGGCGAGAGGAGGGTGAGGGAAGGGTGGGCAACGGCGAGAGGAGGGTAAGGGAGGGGGGGCGACGGCGAGAGGAGGGTAAGGGAAAGGGGGGTGGCGATGGCGAGAGGAGGGTGAGGGAGGCGACGGCGAGAGGAGGGTGAGGGAAAGGGGGGTGGCGATGGCGAGAGGAGGGTGAGGGAGGCGACGGCGAGAGGAGGGTAAGGGAGGGGGGGGCGACGGCGAGAGGAGGGTAAGGGAGGGGGGGCGACGGCGAGAGGAGGGTAAGGGAAACGGGGGTGGCGATGGCGAGAGGAGGGTGAGGCAGGGGGGCGACGGCGAGAGGAGGGAAGGGGGGGGACGGCGAGAGGAGGGTAAGGGAAGAGGGGGGCGAGAGGAGGGTAAGGGAGGGGGGGCGACGGCGAGAGGAGGGTAAGGGAGGGGGGGCGACGGCGAGAGGAGGGTGAGGGAAGGGGCGACGGCGAGAGGAGGGTGAGGGAAGAGGGGGGCGACGGCGAGAGGAGGGTAAGGGAAGAGGGGGGCGACGGCGAGAGGGGCGACGGCGAGAGGAGGGGAAGGCAGGGGGGCGACGGCGAGAGGAGGGTGAGGGAAAGGGGGGTGGCGATGGCGAGAGGAGGGAAAGGGCGATGGCGAGAGGTAGGGGGGGGCAACGGCGAGAGGAGGGTAAGGGAAGGGGGGGCTACGGCGAGAGGAGGGTGAGGGAAGGGGGGGGGCGACGGCGAGAGGAGGGTGAGGGAAGGGGGGGGGGGCGACGGCGAGAGGAGGGTGAGGGAAGGGGGGGGCTACGGCGAGAGGAGGGTAAGGGAGGGGGGGCGACGGCGAGAGGAGGGTGAGGAAAGGGGGGGGGGGCGACGGCGAGAGGAGGGTGAGGGAAGGGGGGGGGGCGACGGCGAGAGGAGGGTGAGGGAAGGGGGGGCGACGGCGAGAGGAGGGTGAGGGAAGGGGGGGCGACGGCGAGAGGAGGGTGAGGAAAGGGGGGGGGGCGACGGCGAGAGGAGGGTGAGGGAAGGGGGGGGGGGCGACGGCGAGAGGAGGGTGAGGGAAGGGGGGGGCTACGGCGAGAGGAGGGTAAGGGAGGGGGGGCGACGGCGAGAGGAGGGTGAGGGAAGGGTTGGGGCGACGGCGAGAGGAGGGTGAGGGAAGGGGCGACGGCGAGAGGAGGGTAAGGGAGGGGGGGCGACGGCGAGAGGAGGGTGAGGGAAGGGGGGGGGGGGCGACGGCGAGAGGAGGGTGAGGGAAGGTGGGGGGGGCGACGGCGAGAGGAGGGTGAGGGAAGGGGGGGGGCGACGGCGAGAGGAGGGTGAGGGAAGGGGGGGGCGACGGCGAGAGGAGGGTGAGGGAAGGGGGGGGCGACGGCGAGAGGAGGGTGAGGGAAGGGGGGGGGGGCGACGGCGAGAGGAGGGTGACAATCATGAAGCAGTAGGTTTGACTCCTGCTATTCAACCTTTCACTCGAAGAGGATAGGAGTGTGTTTCAGGGTAGAGAGTGGCACTCCTGCCAGAGAAGATTCTTCTCTGACAGAGGCTCGTCAGGCGTGGCTTCGTTCCATTAAGAAGATGGAAGGAAGAGGGAGAGCATTTAAATGTGATGTTTCATCTTGTATAGTCTGTCAACTCTTAGAAACACTACCTTCAGAAGTTATTCACACCCCTTGACTTATTCCACATTTTGTGTTACAGCCTGAATTTAAAGTAGATTAAATAGAGATTTTGTGTCACTGGCCTACACACATTGACATTATGGGGTAAAGTGGAATTATATTTCTAAATTAATTAAAAATGAAAAGCTGAAATGTCTTGAGTCAAGTATTCAACTGCTTTATGGCAAGGAGTAAAAATCTACTAAAGTCACAAGTTACATGGACTCTGTGTGCAATAAGTGTTTAACATGCTTTGAATGACCACCTCATCTCTGTACCCCACGCATAAAATTAATTGTAAGGTCCCTCAGTCGAGCAGTGAATTTCAAAAGCAGATTCAACCACAAAGACCAAAGAGGTTTTCCAATGCCTCACAAAGAAGGGCCACTATTGGTAGATGGGTAAAAAAAAGCAGACATTGAATATCCCTTTGAGCATGGGGAAGTTTTTAATTACACTTTGGATGGTGTACAATACACCCAGTCACTACAAAGATACATGTGTTCTTAACTCCGTTGCCGGAGAGGAAGGAAAGCGCTCAGGGATTCTACCATGAGGCCAATGGTAACTTTAAAACAGTTAGAGTTGAATGGCTGTGATAGGAGAAAACTGAGGATGGATCAACAATATTGTAGATCCATCCTCAAATATTCCAAAACATCCTGTTTGTAATAAGGCACTAAAGTAAAACTGCGGCAAAGAAATTAACTTTGTCCTGAATACAAATACACATTACTGAGTATTTTCAAGCATGGTTGTGGCTGCCTCATGTTAAGGGTATGCTTGTCATCAGCAAGGACTAGGGAGTTTTTTTTAGGATAAAAAGAAACAGAATAGAGCTAAGCACAGGCAAAATCCTAGAGGAAAACCTGGTTGTCTGATTTCCAACACTGGGAGACATTCACCTTTCAGCAGGACAATAACATAAAGCCAAATATACACTGGAATTGAATGTTCCTGAGAAAATCCATGTTAAGACTTAAAAATGGCTGCCCTAGCAATGATCAACAACCAACTTGACAGAGCTTGAAGTATTTAAAATAATTGTGGCAAATATTGTACAATCCAGGTGTGCAAAGCTATTAGAAATGTACCCAAAGAGATTCACAGCTGTAATCAATGCCAAAGGTGATTCTAGCATGTATTGACTCAGGGGTGTGAATACTTATATAAAGGAGAGATTTCAGTATTTCATTTTCAATAAATTTGCAATTATGGTGTATTTTGTGTAGATGGGTGAGGAAAAAAATCTATTTTGAACATTCTGTAGACACTAATTTAGAGGATGTCTGGCCTTTACTTATCATCCTTCCTTCCCTTTGTCTCAGCTCTCGTCTCCCTGCACTTTTCCTCTTCGTTTTCTCTCAATCCTTGCTAATGTTACTATGTATTTGAGTTAACTGGATTACTGAGAAGTGTTATTTCATTGGTTCTCTATGGATTGTTAGTGTTGGACCATGCTGTGAAGTTTTGATCATTTCCCCCCCATCTCTGATAGGAGACAAGGGGAAATTGACCAACACAAGCACACAGAACAGAGTTACATCTCAAAGTTTTGTTGAAATTTAATCCATCACTGATGTACAAAAAACAACAATGGCTGTTAATCTCAAATGCATATTCTCCTATGCTCAAGAGTGTGCGTAGATTTGTCATAATCTATTTTCATATGTACAACGCATATACAGGCCGGTGCAATATAAAGAGAGAAACGTCGGACTTATTGCTTAACTAGATGCTCTGTTAATTAGCTTATTACACTCTACATTAAACTCCTTTTACATGGCGAGCACTACTTCACATTCTATCTGCATACAAAAGACAAATTATTGCACAACTGATTTTTCTTTAAGACGAAAATGAACCAAAGTTGTGATAGCATAGTTTTACAATATATTATGGCTCAACTGTTGAAGTTATTAATGATTTAACATCCGTCTTGAATGAACCCATTTTATGAGACAGTGGAGAACAGTCACACACACAGTTTAATTATTCAACCAAGGCTTTTATTGCTCATCTGCGGACTTGGAGAGTTATGACTGTGCTTCTAAGTTGGTAGTACATATTTCTAAAATGGTTTTGAGGCCAGGCAGACTGTATAAATCATTTTTAGTGTGTGTGCGCTATGTCTTAGGAATATTATTTTGTATGTTGGTGAACAAATATGTATTACTATGTGAGTGTGTGCGTGCTTAACTTCGATGTATTCTGAGTTTCACTGTTGTCTCTCCACATAACCAAAGTTTCCTGTCAATAACAATAAAATCATTCCAGAGACATGTTGTACAGTAGGAACGATGTTGTGTGAAAAATCATTACCTATCGCTAGGAACGTAATGATACAAAATGTACTGTTACAAGACACTAACATCTTTCCTACTACCTTAACGTCAGACAAGGCTACATGTACTTTGAGTTAAATGCATGTTAATTACAATGTGCTTCACAAATGTTCTTAACCCTGTGGTGGTGGCATTTTCTCAGCTGCCTTAAGGTAGTTACTTATAATTTTGTCTTAAATATCCTTGTCCTCACCTCGTATGAATGTAAATACAGCACATAGATTGTATAGGCTATTTAATCCAAAGTGGGACCCTCCTCTATCTGGTCATGTTGTTCCTTCTGATCTCTCTGTCATTTGGGGGAAAGTAGTGTCAGCACCAGATGGGTGCATGGGCAATCCTAAACCCCCTAGAAATAGCATTTGACCTTGTGGGGACTAACAAAATGTCCCCAGTTGGTCATATTTTCGTTCGTTTACTATTGTTGTGGGGACTTCTGGTCTCCACAAGAATAGTTAAACACGTCCACAAACACACACCAATACATCGTGGACACAGACATCCAGCTTGGAGATTGAGGTGAAAATGACCTGTAATGTTGTAGAAACCTCAACAAACCATGAATCATCTAATTGTCTGTCATTCCGATTGGTCCTCAGTGCGGGTGGGACTTCGCTCACACTGCAGTTCTGATTGGTCCATTTGCTGTATGTTCTCGGGCGGGGTTCCATGTTCCTTCGCCGGCTCCGATTGATAAGTCTCAGGGAGGTGGGGGGGGTCAAAATCACAGGCCAGCTCTGATTCGTCAGTGTGGGAAGGGCTGCACTCTAAGATAAACTCTTCTGTTTGGTCGTCTGTTAGTGAGAGGCTTTCCTGAAGAACCAATTCCGATGGCAGGTGCGTATTGTCAGCTTGGCTGGTTTCAAACTCCAAATCTGATTGGTCCTGTGTGAAGTGGACAGGACTCTCCTGATATATATCGTCCAATTGGTCAGGCGGGGTGGGTTCCCGTGGTAATGAGAGTTCTCTGTGGCGGTTCCAAAGCTTGTGTAGCTCTGTCACCTCCGAAACGCTGGTGGTGTTGTTGCCGCTGTCACGGAAACTGGCCAGTGGGGGGCGAACTTTCACTCCTGTCACGGTCACTGAGCCTTCTATGGCCTTACGAAGCTAGACATTGGACAGAGAGAGGAGAGGTAGAGATTGAGGAATAAAATAAGGAGCAAGGATGACAAAAGATGGGGGAGAGGATGGAAAGAAGAGTGGAGAGAGAGAGGATGGAACATTATGGAGTAAACAATGTGGTGATTCATATGACACTTTTGATTAGATCTCCAAATGTACAGGATTGTTGCCAAGGCAACCTTAATCTGCAGCAATTTCTGTAACGAGCAAATTGATTAGCCTGAGGTTACTGGTGATTCATGAAGCGCAATATTGTCCTTAAAACTGATCTAAAGTGATGACAATATTCAAACACAATCACAGCCAAAGTAAACAGGAAGGTTTCCTGTGATGTGCTTGTCGGGATTTTAAGATGAACTGCCCTCAATCACTCATAGCATGATGACAACAGTGTTGAAAATAGAAACTAATCAAACTACATGATATCACAGTGACATCAGAGTTCTAGTGCACAGGAACACCCACCTCCCTGAGGGAGACGACTCCCACCAATCGTCCAATACTGGTCACATAGGCATGGTCCAGCCCCAGCAGAGAGAATATGGTGTGAGTCTGAAGAATGAGAGAGAGCGAGAGACAGCGAGGGTAGAGCAGATCAGAAGGAACAACATGACCAGATAGAGGGATAAAACAAAGGAGAGAGAGGGAAGAGAAAGGAGGGTCCCACTTTAGATTAAATGGCCTATAAAATCTAAGTGCTGTATTTACACTGCCATTCAAAAGTTTGGGGTCACTTAGAAATGTCCTTGTTTTTGAAAGAAAAGCACATTTTTTGTTCATTACAATAATATCAAATTTATCAGAAATAAAGTGTAGACATTGTTAATATTGTAAATGATTATTGTAGCTAGAAAAGGCTGATTTTTTATATCTGCATAGGTGTACAGAGGCCCATTGTCAGCAACCATCACTTCTGTGTTCCAATGGCACATTGTGTTAGCTAATCCAAGTTTAGTGAAGTGAGGAGGCGACTCCGGGATGCTGGCCTTCTAGGCAGAGTTGCAAAGAAAAGGCCATATCTCTGGCCAATAAAAATAAAATATTAAGATGGGCAAAATAACACAGACACTGGACAGAGGAACTCTGCCTAGAAGGCCAGCATCCCGAAGTTGCCTCTTCGCTGTTGACGTTGAGACTGGTGTTTTGCAGGTACTATTTAATGAAGCTGCCAGTTGAGGACTTGTGAGGCGTCTGTTTCTCAAACTAGACACTCTAATGTACTTGCACAGTTGTGCACCGGGGCCTCCCACTCCTCTTTCTATTCTGGTTAGAGCCAGTTTGCGCTGTTCTGTGAAGGGAGTAGTACACAGCGTTGTATGAGATCTTCAGTTTATTGGCAATTTCTCGCATGGAATAGCCTTCATTTCTCAGAACAAGAATAAACTGATGAGTTTCAGAAGAAAGGTCTTTGTTTCTGGCGATTTTGAGCCTGTAATCGAACCCACAAGTGCTGATGCTCCAGATACTCAGCTAGTCTAAAGAAGGACAGTTTTATTGCTTCCTTAACTGTTGTTCTGATTTTCAGCTGTGCTAACATAATTGCAAAAGGGTTTTCTAATGATCAATTAGCCTTTTAAAATGATCAACTTGGATTAGCTAACACAACGTGCCATTGGAACAAAGAAAATGGCTTTTCTTTCAAAAACAAGGACATTTCCAAGTGACCCCACATTTCTGAACGGTAGTGTACATGGTAGCAACATTCATATGGGGGTATGGAGAGAACGAGAGAGAGAGTAGGAGAAAGAGCAATAGATGACATCCATTAAAATGTCAATGAGAACAAATTGACTACTCAAAAAATCTCAGTCTAGTGCAGAGCCTTCTATTTGTAATGGAAGGCTCTGGTCTAGTGGAGCTGCGTGCCATCACATTTCTGTCACCAACCCCGTCAATTTACAATTTACTTGTTGCCTGGTATTAGATTTGAGTCATTTAGCAGACACTCTTATCCAGTGGATTCAATGACACTTAAGCATTATAAACTAAAGCGTTCCTCCAAAAATAACGGATGACAGCTAGGTTGGTTGTGCAGATTGATAAGGGACAGGTTGATTGACAGCTGAACTGAAGATGACACACCTTATGCAGAGACGTCTGCTCCACCAGCTGAAAAGGGGCTGGGTCAATCTTGCAGTTGTTGAAATCCACTGGCTCGTCCAACTGTTGCTCCTCCCACTCCGCTATCTGTGGTAGGGGATTCAGAACTCTCAACCAATGAGTGGGTTAGATTAACTTCGCCGGGCGCCCGTGTTGGAATGTTTTGCACTGGCTGAAAGTTAATTACATTCAATTTGGAACCGGGTTGCCTGCCGGGCGTGAGCCATTGTGCCGCGCTCTGTCCGACAGTGAAGTCGGCTCAAGACAAAAGTGATGTAATAAAACATGTGTAGTAATTAGGAGGATTCTGTGTTTTCCCATGCTAAAGGGATTGCTTTGGATAGAAGATGCTTTATCTGCCTTCCCAACAAAATCCCTCAATGATGACCATCTAAAAACTCATACAACCAATCACTGCATTTTTATGTTATTGACTGACATGACAGTTAATCAACTAGTGTTCAGTCTTACTTCGTTTGTGGTCATGTCATCCTCGACTTCAGGAGACTCCTGAAAACAAAGAGAGACAGTGGTTACACCCCATAGAGACATATAGAGGACTCTACTGCCCAAAAGCCAGTTTTAGCGTGGGCACCGCCATTGAGTACTTTCACCATGTTTAAGTAGTCAACTGGGTGGGACTTCCAGAAGAATCACATAATTCCATCCAGGTCCTCAGAAGGGATCAGCCAATGAATTATACTTGTGATAAAACATTCCATAACTGCAGGAGGCAGTAAATCGCCAACCTTGGCTTTTTACCTGTTCAAAAAACACACTTGAGGTAGCATTATGCACCCTTTCAGTTTGTTTACCAACGATGTACTGTTTATCTTTTGTTTTATATGTTATGTAAGTGCCTTAATGTGTTTGGACACCAGGAAGAGTAGCTGCTGTCTTGGCAACAGCTAATGGGGATACCTAATAAATACAACAACAAAAAACTAATAGAAGTAGTAGAAGAAAATGGACTACTTCAAAAATAGAGAGCAACAGTAACGGCATCTTTTTGTAGGCACTAACGGAGGCTAACTCTGACATGGCTTGTTGGCCAAAGCCTATGGGGAAATTATTTTATTTTTGTATTATTTTTTAAATAAATGCTGAAAATCAGGTCTGTGGTAAACACAGGCTTAAGAGATCTTATACGTTTTGTTCTATGAGATAATCTTCCCCAGCTAACATCACGTTTTGTGAATTTGCATTTATGTAATCAAGACAAGCACATAAAGGCTTCATAATTCTTAAACGTCATGTTAACTGACTGATATTATCTCATAGAAAAAAGAGGACGGGGCTGCAGTGGAGCAGGTTGAGAGCTTCAAGTTCCTTGGTGTCCACATCAACAACAAACTAACATGGTCCAAGCACACCAAGACAGTTGTGAAGCGGGCACGACAAAACCTATTCCCCCCCCTCAGGAGACTGACAAGATTTGGCATTGGTCCTCAGATCCTCAAAAGGTTCTACAGCTGCACCATCGAGAGCAGCCTGACTGGTTGCATCACTGCCTGGTATGGCAACTGCTCGGCCTCCGACCGCAAGGCACTACAGAGGGTAGTACGAACGGCCCAGTACATCACTGGGGCCAAGCTTCCTGCTATCCAGGACCTCTATACCAGGCAGTGTCAGAGGAAGTCTCTGAAAATTGTCAAAGACTCCAGCCACCCTAGTCATAGACTGTTCTCTCTGCTACCGCACGGCAAGCGGTACCGGAGCGCCAAGTCTAGGTTCAAGAGGCTTCTTAACAGCTTCTACCCCCAAGCCATAAGACTCCTGAACATCTAGTCAAATGGCTACCCAGACTATTCACATTGCTGCCCCTCCTCCCCTCTCCACACCACTGCCACTCTCTGTTGTCATCTATGCATAGTATCTTTAATTAACTCTACCTACATGTACATACTACCTCAAATAACCGGTGACCCCGCACATTGACTCTGTACTGGCACCCTCCTGTATACAGTTGAAGTCAGAAGTTTACATACACTTATGTTAGAGTCATTAAAACTTCTTTATCAACCACTCCACAAATTTCTTGTTAACAAACTATAGTTCTGGCAAGTCGGTTAGGACATCTACTTTGTGCATGACAAGTAATTTTTCCAACAATTGTTTACAGACAGATTAATTCACTGTATCACAATTCCAGTGGGTCAGAAGTTTACATACACTAAGTTGACTGTGCCTTTAAACAGCTTAGACAATTACAGAAAAGGATGTCATGGCTTTAGAAGCTTCTGATAGGCTAATTGACATAATTTGAGTCAATTGGAGGTGTACCTGTGGATCTATTTCAAGGCCTACCTTCAAACTCAGTGCCTCTTTGCTTGACATCATGGGAAAATCAAAAGATATCAGCCAAGACCTCAGAAAAAATATTGTAGACCCCCACAAGTCTGGTTCATCCTTGGGAGCAATTTTCAAACGCCTGAAGGTACCACGTTCATCTGTACAAACACCATGGGACCACGCAGCCGTCATACCGCTCAGGAAGGAGATGTGTTCGGTCTCCTAGAGATGAACGTCCTTTGGTGTGAAAGTGCAAATCAATCCCAGAACAACAGCAAAGGACCTTGTGAAGATGCTGGAGGAAACAGGTACAAAAGTATCTATATCCACAGTAAAACGAGTCCTACATCGACATAACCCGAAAGGCCGCTCAGCAAGGAAGAAGCCACTGCTCAAAAACTGCCATAAAAAAGCCAGATTACAGTTTGCAACTGCACATGGGGACAAAGAGCGTACTTTTTGCAGAAATGTCCTCTGGTCTGATGAAACAAAAATAGAACTGTTTGGCTATAATGACCATCGTTATGTTTGGAGGAAAAAGGGGGAGGCTTGCAAGCCGAAGAACACCCTCCCACCTGTGAAGCACGGGGGTGGCAGCATCATGTTGTGGGGGTGATTTACTGCAGGAGGGACTGGCGCACTTCACAAAATAGAGGTCATGAGGATGGAAAATTATGTGGATATATTTAAGCAACATCTCAAGACATCAGTCAGGAAGTTAAAGCTTGGTCGCAAATGGGTCTTCCAAATGGACAGTGACCCCAAGCATACTTCCAAAGTTGTGGCAAAATGGCTTAAGGACAACAAAGTCAAAGTATTGGAGTGGCCATCACAAAGCCCTGACCTCAATCATTTAGAAAATTTGTGGGCAGAACTGAAAAGCGTGTGCGAGCAAGGAGGCCTACAAACCTGACTCAGTTACACCAGCTCTGTCAGGAGGAATGGGCCAAAATTCACCCAACTTTATTGTAGGAAGATTGTGGAAGGCTACCGGAAACGTTTGACCCAAGATAAACAATTTAAAGGCAATGCTACCAAATACTAACTGAGTGTATGTAAACTTCTGACCCACTGGGAATGTGATGAAAGAAATAAAAGCTGAAATAAATCATTCCCTCTACTATTATTCTGACATTTCACATTCTTAAAATAAAGTGGTGATCCTAACTGACCTAAGACAGGGAATATTTACTAGGATTAAATGTCAGGAATTGTCAAAAACTGAGTTTAAATGTATTTGGCTAAGGTGTATGTAAACTTCCGACTTCAACTGTATATTGTTATTTTTTACTGCTCCTCTTTAATTACTGGTTACTTTTATCTCTTATTCTTATCCGTATTTTTTGAAACTGCACTGTCGGTTAGGGGCTCGTAAGTTAGCATTTCACTAAGGACTACAACTGTTGTATTCAGAGCATGTGACTAATAAAA
This sequence comes from Salvelinus alpinus, assembly GCF_045679555.1. NCBI lineage: Eukaryota > Metazoa > Chordata > Actinopteri > Salmoniformes > Salmonidae > Salvelinus > Salvelinus alpinus. The sequence goes on from NC_092115.1 coordinate 19,301,358, forward strand.
TTTGATAACAAAACGTATAAATTCTCCTAAGCCTGTGTTAACCTCAGGCCTTCTTTTCCGCGTATCATTAATTTCCCCCATAGGAATGGCCAAGACTACAAGCTGGCGAGCTCTATGGAGATGGCTTCAATTGCACTGCCCATGCTCTCACAGACACCACAAATGGGACAGATACAATGTTGCATCCTCTAACTATATCTATGTTACACCAGCATACATACATGTGGAACCGGCACATGCACACGCACAAATATACAATATTTCCTTAATTAACATACCACCACTGCATACGAGAATGAAAGACTAACACATAACAAACAACAACACATAACAAACAACAACACTAACACATAACCACATTCAGAAGTTCATGCTTCTTGGCATGAACGTTTTGGCTAAATAATCAGAAGATTCACTAAAATGACTCCGGTTTCAACTCAGGTTCGGTCAACTTTGCCTTCTCTCCCTCGCTTTCTCTCCTTTCCTACACCAATCACTCCCTTCATTACTCATTCCCTCTCTCTCTGTCTCTCCCTCGCTCTCACTCTCTCAAGTGCTATGAAGCTACAGTATATTTTGGGTTGGTAGAAGTACTCAAAATTATTTGGATCGGTCACTTGCTCAATGCTAGGTCGCTAGACAACGGTTACTTAGCAACTGTCTCTAAGAAGGGTGGCAGAGTCTTACCACCGCCATGGATATCCTGACGCGTTTGGGCCCCCTGCTTTCAGGAGCCTCCAGCTCTGCCAGGCTCTTACAGTCATGGAGGGAAGGAAGGGAGTAGCAAACACATCATTAGCACAATGTTAGGACAACATTAAGATTCTCTGAGGAGAAAGTAGAGGTTGAGGTAGCATATGAGGATACAAGAATAGACACGCACACGCACGCACGCACACACACACACCTCGAGTAGCTCTCTTTCAGGGTCACCACAGGAGAGGGTCTGCTGAGAGCCTGAGAGAGGAGACGGAGTCAGCGTGTCTCTATTAATTGAGAGAGTGTGCATACTGTTGGTTGCCTCTGTGTTGTGAGTAGTAGGGACAGTTTTCATAGCCGACTTGAGTGGCAGCTGAGAGATGGACACAGCTTGGCTGAAGGAGGACTCCTCTGTTGAGATCTAGATAGAGAGACATGATTAGGGCTGTTGTGGTGACTTTATTACCGCCACAGCTACATTCATGAGTCAAGACCACAATCAAATTCCACGTGACCATTGAGTCACGGTAATCGCCTCTTATGCACTCACCCAACTGGCTAATGACCATCAGGTCCTAATGGTCTGGTACTCAGCGCTGTATTGTCCCTCAAACTACTCTGACATCAATGCAAATGCAGTCGTAAATCAAATCAAACACTTATCATCAAATTGTATCATGCTTTTAAAACTCACCTCACTGAAGTACAGTGGGGAGAACAAGTATTTGATACACTGCCGATTTTGCAGGTTTTCCTACTTACAAAGCATGTCTGTAATTTTTATCATAGGTACACTTCAAATGTGAGAGACGGAATCTAAAACAAAAATCCAGAAAATCATATTGTATGATTTTTAAGTAATTAATTTGCATTTTATTGCATGACATAAGTATTTGATACATCAGAAAAGCAGAACTTAATATTTGGTACAGAAACCTTTGTTTGCAATTACAGAGATCATACGTTTCCTGTAGTTCTTGACCAGGTTTGCACACACTGCAGCAGGGATTTTGGCCCTCTCCTCCATACAGACCTTCTCCAGATCCTTCAGGTTTCGGGGCTGTCGCTGGGCAATACAGACTTTCAGCTCCCTCCAAAGATTTGCTATTGGGTTCAGGTCTGGAGACTGGCTAGGCCACTCCAGTACCTTGAGATGCTTCTTACGGAGCCACTACTTAGTTGCCCTGGCTGTGTGTTTCGGGTCGTTGTCATGTTGGAAGACCCAGCCACGACCCATCTTCAATGCTCTTACTGTTGGCTCCATCCATCCTCCCCTCAATACGGTGCAGTCGTCCTGTTCCCTTGCTTCACGGTTGGGATGGTGTTCTTGGGGTTGTACTCATCCCTCTTCTTCCTCCAAACACGGCGAGTGGAGTTTAGACCAAAAAGCTCTATTTTTGTCTCATCAGACCACATGACCTTCTCCCATTCCTCCTCTGGATCATATTTACTATATTTAACATGTGTAATGAACTTTAAACATAACTTCCCTACCTACCCCCCACCCTCGAGGGTGACAGTGACTTTAAGTCGCAGGCAGTGATACCTCATCACGCGAGCGTGAATCCGACTCACCTCCGCTACACTCACCACGAAGCGGACCCCATGGCGTTCGCTGGTATTGGTGCTGTTGGAATGTGTGTGTGTACAGGGTGGGCTTAGGGGATTGTTCATGTTGGACAGGTGTGTGTCCAGTGTATGTGTGTCATTGTCCTTGGCCTGCCTCCGGAGGTGGTCTAGCCTGCGCGATGGACCCAGCTGGAGGGACAGGAGTGACTGGAGCTGAGAGCGCTCTATAGAACCCAACAGGATCATAGAATCTGGAGGACAGAGAGAAAGAGGGAGAGAGGGAGGGGAGAGAGGGATAGGATGATAAAGAGGGGAAAAGAAAGAGAGGACAATGGGAGAGAAAATAGCAAAGGATAATAAGGGAGAGAAGACAGAGAAAGAGAAAAGGGGTGCGGGGGATAGGGGAGAAAAAAGAGGAAACAGTAAGGGAGAGTACTAAGCAGAGTACAGAATAGATGGAATAGGACAGAAAGTCAAAAAGCTGGAAGACGTGGGAGAGAAAAAGGGAAGCAGTAGAGAGTGACAATGTGTAATGGAGGAAGGATGCATCTTGAAATTATAGCAGACTATACACACATCCTTACCCGTGGACTCGACCAGGGCCAGTGTTTTGAGCTGTCCAGTCAGCAGGACCTCCTGTACATCTCGATAGGAGGAGGAGAGAGTGATGTAACGCACGTCTCTAACCATGATGTCCTCCACACGGACGTTATACTTCCTGAAGGAGGAGAGGAGGAGAAGAGGGCTGTAGGGTTAGAATGAAATGTCCGGAAGAAAGTTGGAAAAAATAAGAGAACAAAGAATAGATGGAGTATAATATAAAGTGAGGGAGATTGAGACACGAACAGATGGACAGAAACTCACTCGTGGTGCCCCATACCAAGCTCAGGGAGGTAGGGTAGTTTCTTGATCCTGATGATAGAGTCGTATAGCGAGGGCTGGAGGGACTGGGCTACGGCGTTGGCCAGGATCACCGCTATCATCACCGGCAGGATGTGGCTGATCTGACCCGTCAGCTCAAACACGATGACCGCCGTCGACACTGTGTGAGTCACAGCCCCCGACAATGCTGCCGCACCTGGGGAGGAGGGATACAGAGAGTTTGGATGATGATGATGACGATGAATATGGATTTTATCGTCTAATGTGGTAGAAAGCGACATTTATCTTTTTGCTTTCCACAGCCTCCCTAGACATACAGTGCCTTCGGAAAGTATTCAGACCCCTTGACATTTTCCACATTTTGTAATGTTACAGCCTTATTCTAAAATGTATTAAATAGTTATTTCCCCTCATCAATCTACACACAATACCCCATAATGACAAAGCAAAAATAGTTTAGACATTTTTGCACATTTATTACAACAACAAAAAATCTGAAATATCACATTTAAGTAAGTATTCAGACCCTTTACTCTTCTTGGTTAAGACGCTACAAGCTTGGCACCCCTGTATTTGGGGAGTTCCTCCCATTTTTCTCTGCAGATCCTCTCAAGCTCTGTCAGGTTGGATGGGGAGTGTTGCTGCACAGCTATTTTCAGGTCTCTCCAGAGATGTTCGATCGGGTTCAAGTCCGGGCTCTGACTGGGCCACTCCAGGACATTCAGAGACTTGTCCCGAAGCCACTCCTGCGTTATCATGGCTGTGTGCCTAGGGTCGTTGTCCTGTCTGAGGTCCTGAGCGCTCTGGATCAGGTTTTAATCAAGGATCTCTCTGTACTTTGCTCTGTTCATCTTTGCCTTGATCCTGACTAGTCTCCCAGTCCCTGCCGCTGAAAAACATCTCTACAGCATGATGCTGCCACCAGCATGCTTCACCGCAGGGATGGTGCCAGGTTTCCTCCAGATGTGAAGCTTGGCATTCAGGCCAAAGAGTTCAATCTTGGTTTCATCAGACCAGAGAATCTTGTTTCTCATAGTCTGAGAGTCTTTAGGTGCCTTTTGGCAAACTCCAAGCAGGCTGTCATGTGCCTTTTACTGAGGAGTGGCTTCCGTCTTGCCACTCTACCATAAAGGCCTGATTGGTGGAGTGCTGCAGAGATGGTTGTCCTTTTGGAAGTTTCTCCCATCTCCACAGAGGAACTCTGTCAGAGTGACCATCGGGTTCTTGGTCACCTCCTTGACCAAGGCCATTCTCCCCTGATTGCTCAGTTTGGCCCGAGTGGCCAGCTCTAGGAAGAGCCTTGGTGGTTCCAAACTTCTTCCATTTAAGAAATGTTTTGGTACCCCTCCCCAGATCTGTGCCTCGACGCAATCCTGTGTTTTCAACGGATTAAATAAAAATAAATCCTCAGCAATCTATACACAATACCCCATAATGACAAAGCAAAAACATGTTTTTAGACATTTTTGCAAATGTATAAAAACAGAAACAGAAATACCTTATTTACATAAGTATTAAAAACCTCTTGGAAATAGGTGTTAGCTGTTTAAATAGCCTTTTTCACTTTGGGAAAAAATCGTGCCCAAATTAAACGGCCTCGTACTCTGTTCTAGATCATACAATATGCATATTATTATTACTATTGGATAGAAAACACTCTGAAGTTTCTAAAACTGTTTGAATTATATCTGTGAGTAAAACAGAACTCATTTGGCAGCAAACTTCTAAACAGGAAGTGAAAATTCTGAAAATGGGGCTCTGTGTCAGGGCTTGCCTATTCAATTGCCTTATATTTATGGATCTGTATGCACTTCATACGCCTTCCACTAGATGTCAACAGGCAGTAGAATGTTGAATGGGGTGTCTAGCTTGATGTGAGACCGAATGAGAGCTTTTGGAGTGACAGGTCCGCCCTATTGGCAGTATTCAGCTGCGCACCAGGGAACACGACATTGTCTTCTGAAATGCGTTAGGTATACACGACCAAATGCTCCGTCTCGGACTTTATTGGATACATATGAGAAAAACATCATAAAGATGGATTTTCAACCGAGTTTGACCAGTTTATTCGACGTTTATTGTGACTTTTGGAATTTTTCGTTCCATGCGCCAAGAGTTGATGGACACGTGTGCGCCACAATGCTAGCCAAAGTTGCTAATTCGACAGAAGAAATGGACATTCTAAAACAAAACATCGATTTATTGTGGAAATAGGACACCTTGCACTACATTCTGATGGAAGATCATCATTTATGATGTTATTTTGTATTTTTGTGGTATATGTTGGCTCCAACATGGCGGAGAATTGCTGGGCGCTGTCTCACAATATTGCATGCTGTACTTTGCACTAAAGTTATTTTTTTAAATCTAACACAGCGGTTGCATTAAGAACCAGTGTATCTTTCATTTGCTGTACAACATGTATTTTTTTGTAAAGTTTATGGTGAGTTTTTTGGTTAGATTACGTGACTGTCCAAAATTTCTCCGGACAATTTGGTGCATTATGGCGCCGTATTCACAATGTAAAACCAGGATTTGTAGCTATAAATATGCACATTTTCGAACAAAACATAAATGTATTGTATAACATGATGTTATAAGACTGTCATCTGATGAATTTTATCTCTATTTGTGGGTTTTGTGAAAGCTACCTTTGCGGTGGAAACATGGCGTTGTGTGTTTGGCTATTGTGGTGAGCTAACAAATATATATTGTGTTTTCGCTGTAAAACATTTTAAAAATCGGAAATGTTGGCTGGATTCACAAGATGTTTATCTTTCATTTGCTGTATTGGACTTGTGATTTCATGAAATTATATTATATGATATCCCTGTGGCGCTAGGCTAGGCTATGCTAGTCAGCTTTTTTGATGAGGATGATCCCGGATCCGGGATGGGGGGTCCGTAGAGGTTTAAGACCCTTTGCGATGAGATTTGAAATTGAGCTCAGGTGCATCCTTTTCCCATTTTCTTTTTAAAATTGTTTTATTTAACCAGGTAGGCCAGTTGAGAACAAGTTCTCATTTACAACTGCGACCTGGCCAAGATAAAGCAAAGCAGTGCTACAAAAACAACACAGAGTTACACATAAAAGTGTAAAAAATAACTAGGAAAACACATTCAACGGGGCTATTTACTTGAGGAATCTTTTTGACTAACATCATTAGCAATTGGAAGGAATGTCTCAACTGCTAAAGAATGTCAACTTCACTTCACAAGAAAAATAGAAAAATCTATGTACAGAGTGTGCAAATGTAGAAGAGTAGGGAGGTAGGCAATAAATAAGCCATAGTGGCTTATTTATAGTGGGATGAGGTAGTTGGGAATGCTATTTATAGATTGGCTGTGTACAGGTACAATGATCGGTAAGCTGCTCTGACAGCTGATGCTTAAAGTTAGAGAGTGAGATATAAGACTCCAGCTTCAGAGATTTTTGCAATTCGTTCCAGTCATTGGCAGCAGAGAACTGTAAGGAAAGGCAGCCAAAGGAAGTGTTGGCTTTGGGGATGACCAGTGCAATATACCTGCTGGAGAGCGTGCTACGGGTGGGTGTTGCTATGGTGACCAGTGAGCTGAGATAAGGCGAGGCTTTACCTAGCAAAGACTTATACCTGGAGCCAGTGGGTTGGTGACGGATATGTAGTGAGGGCCAGCCAACGAGAGCATTCAGGTCGCAGTGGTGGGTAGTACTGCATATGGGGCTTTGGTGATAAAACGGATGGCACTGTGATAGACTACATCCAGTTTGCTGAGTAGAGTGTTGGAGGCTATTTTGTAAATGACATTGCCGAAGTCAAGGATCGGTAGGATAGTCAGTTTTACGAGGGTTTATTTGGCAGCATGAGTGAAGGAGGTTTTGTTTTGCGAAATAGGAAGCCGATTCTACATTGAATTTGGGATTGGAGATGCTTAATGTGAGTCTGAAAGGAGAGTTCACAGTCTAACCAGACACCTAGGTATTTGTAGTTGTCCACATATTATAGGTCAGAACCATCCAGAGTAGTGATGCAAGTCGAGCGGGAGGGTGCGGGCAGCAATCGGTTGAAGAGCATGCACTTAGTTTTACTAGCATTTAAAAGAAGTTGGAGGCCACGGAAGGAGTGTTGTATGGCGTTGAAGCTCGTTTTGAGGTTTGTTAGCCCCATTGTCCAAAGAAGGGCCAGATGTATACAGAATGGTGTCGTCTGCGTAGAGGTGGATCAGAGAATCACCAGCAGCAAGAGCGACATCATTGATATATACAGAGAAGAGAGTCGGCCCGAGAATTGAACCCTGTGGCACCCCCATAGAGACTGCCAGAGGTCCGGACAACAGGCCCTCCGATTTGACACACTGAACTCTATCTGAGAAGTAGTTGGTGAACCAGGCGAGGCAGTCATTTGAGTCTTTGAGTCTTCCGATAAGTATGCGGTGATTGACAGAGTCGAAAGCCTTGGCCAGGTCGATGAAGACAGCTGCACAGTACTGTCTTTTATCGATGGCCATTATGATATTGTTTCGAACCTTGAGCGTGGCTAAGGTGCACCCATGACCAGCTCTGAAACCAGATTGCATAGTGGAGAAGGTACGGTGGGATTCGAAATGGTCAGTGATGTGTTTATTAACTTGGCTTCAGAAGATTTTAGAAAGGCAGGGCAGAATGGATTTAGGTCTATAACAGTTTGGGTCTAGAGTGTCACCCCCTTTGAAGAGGGGGATGACCGCGGCAGCTTTCCAATCTTTGGGGATCTCAGACGATATGAAAGAGAGGTTGAATAGGCTAGTAATAGGGGTTGCAACAATTTCGGCGGATAATTTTAGAAAGAGAGGGTCCAGATTGTCTAGCCCAGCTGATTTGTAGGGATCCAGATTTTGCAGGTCTTTCAGAACATCACCTGTCTGGATTTGGGTGAAGGAGAAGCGGGGGGGAGGGGTGGGCAAGTTGCTGCAGGGGGTACTGAGATGTTGGCCGGGGTATGGGGTAGCCAGGTAGAAAGCATGGCCAGCCGTGGAAAAATATTTATTGAAATTATCGATTATCGTAGATTTATCGGTGGTAACAGTGTTTCCTATCCTCAGTGCAGTGGGCAGCTGGGAGGAGGTGCTCTTGTTCTCCATGGACTTTACAGTGTCCCAAAACTTTTTGGAATTAGTGCTACAGGAAGCTAATTTCTGTTTGAAAAAGCTAGCCTTAGCTTTCCTAACTCACTGAGTATATTGGCTCCTGACTTCCCTGAAAAGTTGTATATAGTGGAGGCTATTCGCGGGGGCTATTCGATGCGAACACCACAGGATGTGCTGGTCAAGGGCAGTCAAGTCTGGGGTGAACCAAGGGCTATATCTGTTCTTAGTTGATTCTTTTTTGAATGGGGCATGCTTATTTAAGATGGAGAGGAAAGCACTTTTGAAGAGCAACCAGGCATCCTCTACCGACGGGATGAGTTCAATATCCTTCCACGATACCCGAGCCAGGACGATTAGAAAGGCCTGCTCGCTGAAGTGTTTACAGTGATGAGGGATGGTCGTTTGACCGCGGACCCATTACGCACGCAGGCAATGAGTCAGTAATCGCTGAGATCCTGGTTGAAGACAGCAGAGGTGTATTTAGAGGGCAAGTTGGTCAGGATGATATCTAAGAGGGTGCCCATGGTTACGGATTTAGGGTTGTACCTGGTAGGTTCCTTGATAATTTGTGTGAGATTGAGGGCATCTAGCTGAGATTGTAGGACTGCCGGGGTGTTAAGCATGTCCCAGTTTAGGTCACCTAACAATATGAACTTTGAAGATAGATGGGGGGGATCAATTCACATATGGTGTCCAGGGCACAGCTGGGGGCTGAAGGGGGTCTATAACAAGCGGCAATGGTGAGAGACTTGTTTCTGGTAAGATGGATTTTTTAAAGTAGAAGCTCAAATTGTTTTGGCACAGACCTGGATAGTATGACAGAACTCTGCAGGCTCTCTCTACAGTAGATTGTAGAACTCTGCCCCCTTTGGAAGTTCTATCTTGTCGGAAACTGTTATAATTAGGGATGGAAATGTCTGGATTTTTGATGGCCTTCCTAAGCCAGGATTCAGACACGGGTAGGACATCCGGGTTGGCAGAGTGTGCTAAAGCGGTGAATAACTAAAATGTTTTTTGAATAAGGCTGTAACGTAACAAAATTTGGAACTCTACAGAGAGTACAGAGTAGCTGGAAGCACAGGGTCAGCCAACATGCCCATGGAGTAGTGGGTGAGTCCACATTTCATTCATCACATCTCTCCACACCACACTGTTTCACACGGCAATGCACTGAGTGCACAAAACATTAGGAACATATTTCTAATATTGAGTTGAACTTGCCCTCAGAGCAGCCTCAATTCGTCGGGGGCATGGATTCTACAAGATGTCGAAAGCGTTCCACAGGGATGCTGGCCAGTGTTGACTCCAATGCTTCCCACAGTTGTGTCAAGTTGGCTGGATGTCCTTTGGTTGTTGGGCCATTCTTGATGCACACGGGCAACTGTTGAGCGTGAAAAACCCTGCAGCGTTGTAGTTCATGACACACTCAAACCAGTGTGCCTGGAACCTACTACCAGATCCATTTCAAAGAATACTTCAATCTTTTGTCTTGCCCCTTCAGCCTCTGAATGGCACATGTACACAACCCATCTCCATTGTCTCAAGGCTTAAAAATATTTTTTTAACCTGCCTCCTCCCCTTCATCTTCACTGATTTGAAGTGGATTTAACAAGTGACATCAATAAGGGATCATAGCTTTCACCTGGTCAGTCTGTCATGGAAAGAGCAGGAGTTCCTAATGTTTTGTCTAATCAGTGTGGCTGGTGTACATGTTTTAGAACTTCTTAGGGATAGCCCCTTTCGCCTAAAATGACATACCCAAATCTAACTGCCTGTAGCTCAGGACCTGAAGCAAGGATATGCATATTCTTGGTACCATTTGAAAGGAACTGTAGGTGGTGGGTCCCAAAGACACTTCCCATTATTGATTAAGGGGACCTTAAAACTTCTTATGGCTGCAGAGCAATATTGAGTAGCTTGGATGAAAGGTGCACAGAGGTGCCCATAGTAAACTGCCTGCTCCTCAGTCGCTAATATATGCATATTATTATTATTCATATTGGATAGAAAACACTCTGAAGTTTCTAAAACTGTTTGAATGATGTCTGTGAGTATAACAGAACTGGAAGTGGGAATTCTGAGGCTGGTCGATTTTTCAACCAAGATCCTATTGAATTCACAGCGAGATATGGATGAGTTTGCACTTCCTATGGCTTCCACTAGATGTCAACAGTCTGTAGAACCTTATCTGATGCCTCTACTGTGAAGGGGGGCCGAATGAGAGGGGATTTAGTCAGGTCTGCCATGACCTGACCATGCTCTGACCATGCGCGTTCACATGAGAGGGAGCTCTGTTCCATCACTCATCTGAAGTCAATGTAATTCTCCGGTTGGAATGTTATTCAAGATTTATGTTAAAAACATTCTAAAGATTGATTCAATACATCGTTTGACATGTTTCTACTGACTGTTACGGACATTTCGTCAGCTTTTAGGGAACGCGCTTCCTGACGTTGGATTTGTTTACCAAAACACGCTAACAAAAATTGCTATTTGGACATAAATGATGGACATTACCGAACAAAACGAACATTAGTGGGAGTCCTGGGAGTGCATTCCGACGAAGATCAGCAAAGTGAAGATTTATAATGCTTTTTATGAGTTTTGTTGACTGCACAATTTGGCGGGTAACTGTATGGCTTGCTTTTGTGGCTGAACGCTGTTTTCAGATTATTGTGTTTTGCCGTAAAGCTTTTTGAAATCTGACACAGTGGTTGCATTAAGAACAAGTGTATCTTTAATTCTATGTAAAACATGTATCTTTCATCAAAGTTTCATCATCATAATTTGCAAATAAATTCATAAAAAATCCTACAATGTGATTTTCTGGATTTTTTTCTTTCTCATTTTGAGAGAAAGATAGATAGTTTGTGCAACGTATAGTTGCAACGTATAGTGGCAGAGTTTAGACACATAGCAACAGTATCTTATTATAATGCCTGCAGCAAAACATATGAATCTTAAAACTTCTTATGGCTGCAATCCCATTAACGGGATCGATATGACAACAACCAGTGAAAGTGCAGAGCGCCAAATTCAAACAAATCTCATAATTAAAATTCCTCAAACATACAGTGGGGCAAAAAAGTATTTAGTCAGCCACCAATTGTGCAAGTTCTCCCACTTAAAAAGATGAGAGGCCTGTAATTTTCATCATAGGTACACTTCAACTATGACAGACAAAATGAGAAAACAAAATACAGAAAATCATATTGTAGGATTTTTTATGAATTTCTTTGCAAATGATGGTGGAAAATAAGTATTTGGTCAATAACAAAAGTTTATCTCAATACTTTGTTATATACCCTTTGTTGGCAATGACAGAGGTCAAATGTTTTCTGTAAGTCTTCAAGGTTTTCACACACTGTTGCTGGTATTTTGGCCCATTCCTCCATGCAGATCTCCTCTAGAGCAGTGATGTTTTGGGGCTGTTGCTGGGCAACACGGATTTTCAACTCCCTCCAAAGATTTTCTATGGGGTTGAGATCTGGAGACTGGCTAGGCCACTCCAGGACCTTGAAATGCTTCTTACGAAGCCACTCCTTCATTGCCCGGGCGGTGTGTTTGGGATCATTGTCATGTTGAAAGACCCAGCCACATTTAATCTTGAATGCCCTTGCTGATGGAAGGAGGTTTTCACTCAAAATCTCACGATACATGGCCCCATTCATTCTTTCCTTTACACGGATCAGTCGTCCTGGTCCCTTTGCAGAAAAACAAAAATTACAGGCCTCTCTCATCTTTTTAAGTGGGAGAACTTGCACAATTGGTGGCTGACTAAATACTTTTTTGCCCCACTGTATTTGACAGTTACATTCGATCAAGTGAAAACCGCCCATGTCATCGGCGTGCCATGAAGGCGTCACTCTTTGACCAAATTTGGTGTCCTATCGGGTATACTACACCCCTAATGATATAGTGAAGTATGGTTACGTTCTAGGATCTCTGAGGAATACATACAAATGTGATTTGACTGGTTGAAACAACATTCAGGGTATACCCCTTTCTTTGCAAATTGAACGAGTGGAAATACAAAATCGATCGTGCATGCTATATGGACCTTTTTAGGATATGAAAAAGGATTTTATCTAACAAAAGGACACTTCATGTTATCTCTGGGACCCTTTGGATGATAAATCAGAGTAAGATTTCAGAATGTAAGTACACATTTCACCTTCAGATGTGAATTTATGAAACCTATCCCTGTGGAAAGTGTTTTGTTGTTAGGCACTCTCCTCAAACAATAGCATGGCAGTAATAGCTACTGTAAATTGGACAGTGCAGTTATATTAACAAGAGTTTAAGCTTTCAGACGATATAAGATACTTATGTACCGACATTTGTTTCTCTAAAATCTGCGATTGTGTCCCGTTGACGGGACGCCTATCCCTCAGAAGTTTTAATGCATATTTCAAGTGTATTTGCTATCTTCACTGTTCTAAGCTAGTGATTTGTGAATTTAATAGTCACATTTATCCAACAAGTATTTCAGGTCAAATGTTTAATGAATTGTTCAAGGTCATGTACTGCTCATGGCCCACTAAACAAGAAAATCAATGAGGACCAGATTTGTTTATTTCACCCGAAAACTTGCTGACTTCTATCGTAGCAGAATTAATTTGTCAGTCACATTCAATAAGATACCCAAGCTATTTTCAATTGTGCTATCACACCAGCCTGTAGTTTCGATCACTTCAGAGAACAGAAAGAGCCAAGATGGAGCCTATAGAGAAGCCCAGTCTCACGTTTGGTTTCAGTGATAAGCAGACACTTTAGAGCCGTAATGGAGCCTAAACGTTAAAAAAAGGTGTTATTTTTTAATGCAAATGGTGAAGTGAGATACAGAGACACCCATTACTCACCCACAACAGCATAGCCACCAGGCACTATGGGATAGACACTGCCATCGGCATGGATACCATCAGGGAACATGACTGCCATGGTCTCACCTACCAGACGCCCAAATGCTGCACCTGCACATCACACAAATCAATTGTTTGTATACATGCAGGTGTTTTTTTAATATATTTTTTTACAAACTCTCACACAGCAAGTTACTTACCAATGAGGAAAACTGGCATGAAGGCCCCACATGGTACAGGCATGGTGGTAGCTACTGCAGACATCCAGAACTAGAGAAAGAAAGTGAGAGAAGTGTACTAGAGGAAACTGAAAATAAACACAGAGGCATAGTATCCTAATTTTCACACCAACACAATCAGACAATCACAAACAAACCAGACTCGCCTCTCCCAAACCCACACACAAACTCATTATTTAGAACACACACGTACCTTCATCACAATGAAGAAGATGAGAGTGATGAAGACATTGACCTGGGGGTGTTTCCAGGCGTGGGAGTGGCTGATGTAGTCAAACTCCTCGGCAACACCCTGGCGAGACCACGTGCGGTTGTCCAACAACGCCACCAGTGACTCATGCTGTGTCAGCTGAGGAGACAAAGAGAGACAACTGTTAGGATTGGCATATACTGTATCAATCTCAATAGTTTAAATTGGCTTCCTTTCCTTATCTCCTTCCCTTCACTGATCGAAGAGGATAGGTGAAGACAACACAGGACACGTCCTTTCACAGAGAAAATGAAGTAGCCTCCACGAGGAGAAGAGGCTGCTTTATACAATTGAGATGCATCCCTGTTCCAATACTTTGAAAGGTGTATCATACATTGTTGTTAACAGACACAGATATTTAATAAATGGAACTACTGACCTGTCCAGCCATGAACTGTCCAAACCCAGGGGGGAAGGTAAGGGTTGAGATGATCAAGGTGACCATGGCAGGAAACACCAGACGTCTGACAGGGAGAGAGGAGCTGTGGGTTCATTAGTGTGTGTGTGTGGCCAGCTCTAGCCTTTTCAGTGGCCCCAAGCAAATTTTTTAACTGGGAGCCCCTCTAGCGGTCGGGGGCCTGTCATGTCCCACTGCCAAAAAGTGTCTCCCCCCTAGCTAAAGTTAGCTAAAATATTTTTATTTAGCAAACGTTAGCTAGCTACTGTAACTATTATTGTAGCTTTCTGTTTGTATGTAGCTTGCACTTCAATGGTATCCCACAGATTTTCTTGTATCTTTCCAACCAGACGAAGTACTATGAAGGCACCACTGATCTCGACAAGAGGCGGCAACATTCAGAGAAATTCACAATTCAGGGTAACGTTAAGAAGTTAACTTCTATTAGATAACTGGATGGATTTAACTATGTAAAACTATTTTTCAACAACCATTTTCCATACAGGGAAAGGGAGACACTTAGTCAGTTGTCCAACTGAATGTATTCAACTGAAATGTGTCTTCTGCATTTAACCCAACCCCTCTGAATCAGAGAGGTGTGGGTGGCTGCCATAATCGACATCCACATCTTCGGCACCCGGGGAACAGTGGGTTAACTGCCTTGCTCAGGGGCAGAACGACAGATTCTTAGCTTGTCAGCTCAGGGATTCGATCCAGCAACCTTTCGGTTACTGGCCCAACACTCTAAATAGTCCATCTACATATTGCTAGCTATGATACCCATCAAGGAGGGGGACTGGCGATGCCACCTCCAGGGTAATGATGGACATCTTCAACACCCATGGTTCTCCTGAGGTCATCTTGAGTGACCGAGGTCATGAACGCTGGAACAAGGTACGGATGTTATACGTTATATTCTGTCATCAGTGTTTGTTTTATTTGTTTTTACAATTTGTTTGTTTTTCTATGGTACATGGTTTGGTGAAGGGACCAACCAGACCCTCAAGACTGCCATGGGCAAGTCCCTTGATTGGTACCAGGAAGAGTGGGAGAACAACCTGAAGGTAATTCTCTTTGCACACAACAGCAGCATCCAGGCCGAGTATGGATGGGAGCCGCAGCTGTTGACTGAGGTAAACAATGCAATTGTATATAATGTACAAGCACTGCATATACTGTCTTTCAAATTTGTAATTGACTTAGTGTTTGTCTATTGTTATTTTTGTATAACCTACTTTCAGATTACTGAAACCCCACCTGATGTGGTGGAAGTTGTCGAACCAGATCAGACCGTCTTCGAGTACCACCTTCAGGCACGGACTGAGAAGGATGTGTTTTTTTTGACCAGGTAAAAATTATGGTCCACTGGTAACTTATTTTCTGGCCCTCCAAGAGATACAGTGGGGAGAACAAGTATTTGATACACTGCCGATTTTGCAGGTTTTCCTACTTGCAAAGCATGTAGAGGTCTGTAATTTTTATCATAGGTACACTTCAACTGTGAGAGATGGAATCTAAAACAAAAATCCAGAAAATCACATTGTATGATTTTTAAGTAATTAATTTGCATTTTATTGCATGACATAAGTATTTGATACATCAGAAAAGCAGAACTTAATATTTGGTACAGAAACCTTTGTTTGCAATTACAGAGATCATACGTTTCCTGTAGTTCTTGACCAGGTTTGCACACACTGCAGCAGGGATTTTGGCCCACTCCTCCATACAGACCTCCAGATCCTTCAGGTTTCGGGGCTGTCGCTGGGAAATACGGACTTTCAGCTCCCTCCAAAGATTTTCTATTGGGTTCAGGTCTGGAGACTGGCTAGGCCACTCCAGGACCTTGAGATGCTTCTTACGGAGCCACTCAGTTGCCCTGGCTGTGTATTTCGGGTAGTTGTCATGCTGGAAGACCCAGCCACGACCCATCTTCAATGCTCTTACTGAGGGAAGGAGGTTGTTGGCCAAGATCTCGCGATACATGGCCCCATCCATCCTCCCCTCAATACGGTGCAGTCGTCCTGTCCCCTTTGCAGAAAAGCATCCCCAATGAATGATGTTTCCACCTCCATGCTTCACGGTTGGGATGGTGTTCTTGGGGTTGTACTCATCCTTCTTCTTCCTCCAAACACGGCGAGTGGAGTTTAGACCAAAAAGCTCTATTTTTGTCTCATCAGACCACATGACCTTCTCCCATTCCTCCTCTGGATCATCCAGATGGTCATTGGCAAATTTCAGACGGGCCTGGACATGCGCTGGCTTGAGCAGGGGGACCTTGCTTACGCTGCAGGATTTTAATCCATTACGGCGTAGTGTGTTACTAATGGTTTTCTTTGAGACTGTGGTCCCAGCTCTCTTCAGGTCATTGACCAGGTCCTGCCGTGTAGTTCTGGGCTGATCCCTCACCTTCCTCATGATCATTGATGCCCCACGAGGTGATATCTTGCATGGAGGCCCAGACCGAGGGTGATTGACCGTCATCTTGAACTTCTTCCATTTTCTAATAATTGCGCCAACAGTTGTTGCCTTTTCACCAAGCTGCTTGCCTATTGTCCTGTAGCCTATCCCAGCCTTGTGCAGGTCTACAATTTTATCCCTGATGTCCTTACACAACTCTCTGGTCTTGGCCATTGTGGAGAGGTTGGAGTCTGTTTGATTGAGTGTGTGGACAGGTGTCTTTTATACAGGTAACGAGTTCAAACAGGTGCAGTTAATACAGGTAATGAGTGGAGAACAGGAGGGCTTCTTAAAGAAAACTAACAGGTCATCTTTCCAAGATGGCTTAGCAGTTCAGACGTCATTTCTGTTTCGTATTGTCGTGTCCTGTATATATATATATATTTACACCTTTCTTCGCATATCTTTTATATATTTTATTATCCAAGAACTCAACTACAAAAGCTTTCCTGCAAAAGCTTTCCTGCAACCCGCTTCACCAATTACAAAAAAGTATTATTTACCTCAAATCTGAAAATCCACCGTGGAAGCTAGCCAGGGGCTAATTCAGAAGCTAGCCAGAAAGCTAACCAGAAGCTATCCGATAGCTAGCCAGAAGCTAATCTGTAGCTGCCCAGAAATTAGCCGGTCTGCTGGCTAGCGTTGGTGTCTCAGCTGCCCACGTTTTGTGGTCATCAGCTATTCCTTTAGCTCGATAATCTACCGGCACTTTTGTGCAACGCGACTCGGACCGGAGCATTCCGGGACTTTTTTTTCTCTCAGTTTCCCCGGATTTCAGCCGCAGGCTCTGGACATTTGCAGCTAGCTAGCTGCAAACCGTGTGACTATTGGCTTACGTCGATCCCGGAGCAAACTCAAATCATTCCGGAGCTAGCCAGCTGAGGAGTTCCATCAGCCATTCCTGGGCTACAGTCACCTATCCGGACCCGTTTTTTTTTTGTTTTGTTGTTGCTGCAGATACGGAGCCCCGCCGGGCCTTCACGACTGACTGCCGACGTTATCTGCCCGAGGGAGTTATCCAACTGGCACCTCCGTCCCGACGTTACCTGAACGCTCATCTGGGGCCCGCTAACCGTTAGCTGTCTTACCGGCTGCTATCTGAATAAGTATATCGGACAATTATTATTATTATTTTTTTTTTTCTTTTTTTTTCTTGGGTCACTATATCTATTTTGCCAATTTGGATTGATCCCCTCTACCACACGGAACCCCACTAACCTACCGACGGAAACGCACAAGGTATCTACAAATAGACTTCCATACTATGCTATCTCGCTACCGATAGCCATCTACCCGGCCAGCTGTCTGGATCGCCGTGACCCCAACCAACCTCTACTCACTGGACCCTTATTGATCACTCGATTAAGCATGCCTCTCCTTAATGTAAATATGCCTTGTCCATTGCTGTTCTGGTTAGTGTTTATTGGCTTATTTCACCGTAGAGCCTCTAGCCCTGCTCACTATACCATATCCAACCTCACAGTTCCACCACCCACATATGCGATGACATCACCTGGTTTCAATGATGTTTCTAGAGACAATATCTCTCTCATCATCACTCAATACCTAGGTTTACCTCCACTGTATTCACATCCTACCATACCTTTGTCTGTACATTATTCCTTTAAGCTATTTTATCGCCCCCAGAAACTTCCTTTTACTCTCTGCTCTAGAAGTTCTAGACGACCAATTCTCATAGCTTTTAGCCGTACCCTTATCCTACTCCTCCTCTGTTCCTCTGGTGATGTAGAGGTGAATCCAGGCCCTGCAGTACCTAGCTCCACTCCTAGTCCCCAGGCGCTCTCTTTTGATGACTTCTGTAACCGTAATAGCCTTGGCTTCATGCATGTTAACATTAGAAGCCTCCTCCCTAAGTTTGTTTTGTTCACTGCTTTAGCACACTCTGCCAACCCGGATGTTTTAGCCGTGTCTGAATCCTGGCTTAGAAAGACCACCAAAAATTCTGACATTTTCATCCCCAACTACAAGATTTTCAGACAAGATAGAACGGCCAAAGGGGGCGGTGTTGCAATCTATTGCAAAGATTGCCTGCAGAGTTCTGTTTTACTATCCAGGTCTGTTCCCAAACAATTTGAACTTCTACTTTTAAAAATCCACCTCTCTAAAAACAAGTCTCTCACCGTTGCCACCTGCTATAGACCACCCTCTGCCCCCAGCTGTGCTCTGGACACTATATGTGAACTGATTGCCCCCCATCTATCTTCAGAGCTCGTGCTGCTAGGCGACCTAAATTTTAACATGCTTAACACCCCAGCCACCCTACAATCTAAGCTTGATGCCCTCAATCTCACACAAATTATCAATGAACCTACCAGGTACCACCCCAATTCCGTAAACACGGGTACCCTCATAGATATCATCCTAACAAACTTGCCCTCCAAATACACCTCTGCTGTTTTCAACCAAGATCTCAGCGATCACTGCCTCATTGCCTGCATCCGTAATGGGTCAGCGGTCAAACGACCTCCACTCATCACTGTCAAACGCTCCCTGAAACACTTCAGCGAGCAGGCCTTTCTAATCGACCTGGCCGAGGTATCCTGGAAGGATATTGATCTCATCCCGTCAGTAGAGGATGCCTGGACATTTTTTTTAAATGCCTTCCTCACCATCTTGAATAAGCATGCCCCATTCAAGAAATTTAGAACCAGGAACAGATATAGCCCTTGGTTCTCTCCTGACCTGACTGCCCTTAACCAACAGAAAAACATCCTATGGCGTTCTGCATTAGCATCGAACAGCCCCCGTGATATGCAACTTTTCAGGGAAGCTAGAAACCAGTATACACAGGCAGTTAGAAAAGCCAAGGCTAGCTTTTTCAAGCAGAAATTTGCTTCCTGCAACACAAATTCAAAAAAGTTCTGGGACACTGTAAAGTCCATGGAGAATAAGAACACCTCCTCCCAGCTTCCAACTGCTCTGAAGATAGGAAACACTGTCACCACCGACAAATCCACTATAATTGAGAATTTCAATAAGCATTTTTCTACGGCTGGCCATGCTTTCCACCTGGCTACCCCTACCCCGGACAACAGCACTGCCCTCCCCTCTGCTACTCGCCCAAGCCTTCCCCATTTCTCTTTCTCCCAAATACAGTCAGCTGATGTTCTAAAAGAGCTGCAAAATCTGGACCCTTACAAATCAGCCGGGCTAGATAATCTGGACCCTTTCTTTCTAAAACTATCTGCTGAAATTGTTGCCACCCCTATTACTAGCCTTTTCAACCTCTCTTTCGTGTCGTCTGAGATTCCCAAAGATTGGAAAGCAGCTGCGGTTATCCCCCTCTTCAAAGGGGGGGACACTCTTGACCCTAACAGCTACAGACCTATATCTATCCTACCCTGCCTTTCTAAGGTCTTCGAAAGCCAAGTCAACAAACAGATTACCGACCATTTCGAATCCCACCATACCTTCTCCGCTATGCAATCTGGTTTCAGAGCTGGTCATGGGTGCACCTCAGCCACGCTCAAGGTCATAAACGATATCTTAACCGCCATCGATAGGAAACAATACTGTGCAGCCGTATTCATTGACCTGGCCAAGGCTTTTGACTCTGTCAATCACCACATCCTCATCGGCAGACTCGACAGCCTTGGTTTCTCTAATGATTGCCTCGCCTGGTTCACCAACTACTTCTCTGATCGAGTTCAGTGTGTCAAATCGGAGGGTCTGTTGTCCGGGCCTCTGGCAGTCTCCATGGGGGTGCCACAGGGTTCAATTCTTGGACCGACTCTCTTCTCTGTATACATCAATGATGTCGCTCTTGCTGCTGGTGATTCTCTGATCCACCTCTACGCAGACGACACTATTCTGTATACTTCTGGCCCTTCTTTTGACACCGTGTTAACAACCCTCCAGGCGAGCTTCAATGCCATACAACTCTCCTTCCGTGGCCTCCAATTGCTCTTAAATACAAGTAAAACTAAATGCATGCTCTTCAACCGATCGCTGCCTGCACCTGCCCGCCTGTCCAACATCACTACTCTGGACGGCTCTGACTTAGAATATGTGGACAACTACAAATACCTAGGTGTCTGGTTAGACTGTAAACTCTCCTTCCAGACTCACATCAAACATCTCCAATCCAAAGTTAAATCTAGAATTGGCTTCCTATTCCGCAACAAAGCATCCTTCACTCATGCTGCCAAACATACCCTTGTAAAACTGACCATCCTACCAATCCTCGACTTCGGTGATGTCATTTACAAAATAGCCTCCAAAACCCTACTCAATAAATTGGATGCAGTCTATCACAGTGCCATCCGTTTTGTCACCAAAGCCCCATATACTACCCACCACTGCGACCTGTACACTCTCGTTGGCTGGCCCTCACTTCATACTCGTCGCCAAACCCACTGGTTCCAGGTCATCTACAAGACCCTGCTAGGTAAAGTCCCCCCTTATCTCAGCTCGCTGGTCACCATAGCAACACCTACCTGTAGCACGCGCTCCAGCAGGTTTATCTCTCTGGTCACCCCCAAAACCAATTCTTCCTTTGGCCGCCTCTCCTTCCAGTTCTCTGCTGCCAATGACTGGAACGAACTACAAAAATCTCTGAAACTGGAAACACTTATCTCCCTCACTAGCTTTAAGCACCAGCTGTCAGAGCAGCTCATAGATTACTGCACCTGTACATAGCCCATCTATAATTTAGCCCAAACAACTACCTCTTTACCTACTGTATTTATTTATTTATTTTGCTCCTTTGCACCCCATTATTTCTGTCTCTACTTTGCGCTTTCTTCCACTGCAAACCAACCATTCCAGTGTTTTTAGTTTTTATTTTACTTGCTGTGTTGTATTTACTTCGCCACCATGGCCTTTTTATATTTTTATTTATTTATACATATATTTGTTTGCCTTCACCTCCCTTATCTCACCTCACTTGCTCACATTGTATATAGACTTATTTTTTTTCACTGTATCATTGACTATATGTTTGTTTTACTCCATGTGTAACTATGTGTTGTTGTATGTGTCGAACTGCTTTGCTTTATCTTGGCCAGGTCGCAATTGTAAATGAGAACGTGTTCTCAATTTGCCTACCTGGTTAAATAAAGGTTAAATAAATAAATAAAATAAAAAATAAAAAGGTCTGTGAGAGCCGGAATTCTTAATGGTTGGTAGGTGATCAAATACTTATGTCATGCAATAAAATGCAAATTAATTACTTAAAAATCATCCAATGTGATTTTCTGGATTTTTGTTTTAGATTCCGTCTCTCACAGTTGAAGTGTACCTATGATAAAAATTACAGACCTCTACATGCTTTGTAAGTAGGAAAACCTGCAAAATCGGCAGTGTATCAAATACTTGTTCTCCCCACTATGTAAGAAATGTATTTGTAATATGAAATATAATTTCATTTATTCTTATTAATCAAGGTTAGACTGAACATGGACAAGGCGCAGGAGAAACAGAAGGAGCGCTACCGGAGCAGAATCAAGAAGAGGACCAAGTGCTACGACGTGAGCAAATTACTTGTTTTTGGGGACAGAAGGAAAGCGAGACCTGGGAAACCTCGCTGCTCTTTCGCTCCTAGCTGGGGTCACCATCTATTAAAGTGAATATAACAAATCTCATAACTATTTGTATTTGCACACAAAATAACCTGAAGCTTGTTTTAGTTTCCCTAACACTGATATTTTTCTCTTTATCTTCTTAGGGTTGTGGAAGACAACTTCACCTCGGTGGAAGACAACTTCACCTCGGTGGAAGACAACTTCACCTCGGTGGAAGACAACTTCACCTCGGTGGAAGACAACTTCACCTCGGTGGAAGACAACTTCACCTCGGTGGAAGACATCTTCTCCAGTTGGACGGTCGACCACTGAAAGCACTGACGCCCTACACTTCGGTGAAGACCAATTGACAAAGTATGTTAAGTTTGGGTGACATGCAAGAAAGGGTAGTTATGCTGAGCTTATAAAAATGTACCTCTTCAATTTCTCTCCAAATGACTTTAGTACCATCGACTGTCCGAGCCCCCCAGGAGGTATCCTGGGTATTCGGATCAGTCTGATTCTCTGAGACAGAGGGGGACCAGCTTGAGGTAGGCTATACCTTCCAAAAGTGTTAAAGTACATATCTCCCACTAATCCATCAAATGTTCTCACAGTAAAGTGTAACTTTACGTCTTTGTCTCCTACCCTGTTCCCTTTATTATGCTCCTGTTCTCCAGGACCTAGGGGTTCTGCCCAACACCCAGACATGGATCCACCTGATGTTCTCCATTACCAACCACCCTCCAACTTTTCATTACATCAGCTACTGTTATTGTCAAGTTGTCATTATTTGCTAAGAAAGAGCAAGAAAACTATCATACTGGGCACATCATATGTGAGATGCACAGATCAACTAAAAACACTAGCACTGCAAACACTGAGCAGCAGTGCCTGGACTTTGCAGTCAAGTCCCCCTTCCGAGACTGGCTGCCTGTTGAGAACAAGTGGTGACAGGCAGAACATTCCCACCTACACAGCAACCACCTCCTCAATATCACACACCAGAATTTTAGTATTTCAGTATTTTAGTCTGATTACCATGTGAGCGTACAAAACAAATCTGCAAATAAATGAACACAATTGTACCAAAAAATATAAAAGTTTATGTATTACAATCTTAAATATTGCCAAGTTGGTTTTCACAGCTGTTTAACAAGGTGTTCATTGTTGTATCCTAGGACCTACAATAGATACATATATATATTTCAACCCCAAGGGTGTACTAATGAGCTATGCGAGTTAGATTTTTTAAAATCAAAATAGAGGACTACTGAAATTATGTTATTTCAGTATAGATAAGGGAAGGGCAAGTTAAAACAAAACATGACAGCCAGACAAGCCAGTGTATGAATCAAATGGATTTGCATATGAATGGAGTGGAAATGATCTGACTTCATGATCTGTGAGGTAACTTTAATGTGTCAAGCAGATGACATGTTTTATTTGACATTTCCAAACCGTAGCAACGTTTAAGCCTTGGATTTCATGTAATATTAACAAGAAGGTACCCAAAAGTAGTTTGAAGTAATGTTTTCATTCTATTAGCTAAAATAAACTTGTTTTAAACAGCGAAATTGTCACGGAAATCAGCCATGTTTGCATAGCGATGATGAAAAGAACATCCTTTAGGCTCTAATGATATCCAACATTTTTATCATTAGGCCATCACACCGTTGATATAGCTAATAGTTTATAGAATCCCATTGTAACGCAGAGTAAACATTTTTTGGGCCGGGGGACATTTTGGCATGACAGGCCCTATAGAGCGAGCTGGCCCTAACTCTTTATACAATGAGAGGAGGAATGAGGGGCAAAATTTGTATTTTGTACAGGAAGAAAATAATGGCACATGGACTAGAGACAAATTTAAAAAAAAATGTTCATAGCAATTTACAGTTAAGACATCGGAGAAGCATTCATCATAAACTGGGTAGTTTGGGTCCTGGATGCTGATTGGCAGAAACAGCATTCCAGCCATGTGTATATCAGACAATATACCACAGGCATATTGCAAAAATACTTGTTTACTGTTATATTCATGTTGGTAACCAGTTTATAATAGCAATAAGTCACCTTGAGCCGGGCAAGGTGAAAAAATCTGCCATTCTGCCCTTGAACAAGGCAGTTAACCCCCACAATAACTGCTCCCTGAGCGCTGATGACATGGACTGATTCAGAGGTGTTGGGTTACATGTGGACACATTTCAGTTGAATTCATTCAGTTGTTCAACTGACTAGGTATCCACTTTCCATTTTGGTATATGGCCAATATACCACTGCTAAAGGCTGTATCAGTATTTTTCTACTAAAGAATGTGTTTGTTTCATTGTGTTTTGCCTTTTGTGTTTGCTCTTCATGTATTGTGTTATTGATGTGTATATAGTTACAGTATGTATAGTATGTGTTGTTTAATGATGTGTTTGACAGGTCATCATTGTAAATAAAAAATATTGCCCAATAAACCACACCTCGGGCCTTACTGCTTAATTATACAATCGGATCATAGATAACAAAA
This sequence comes from Salvelinus alpinus, assembly GCF_045679555.1. Classification (NCBI taxonomy): domain Eukaryota; kingdom Metazoa; phylum Chordata; class Actinopteri; order Salmoniformes; family Salmonidae; genus Salvelinus; species Salvelinus alpinus. The sequence goes on from NC_092115.1 coordinate 19,325,855, forward strand.
ACTATAAACACATTCATTAAGGCACATCGCTGTGCTTTCCTGTGACTGAATTTCCTATTGACTAAACTCAGTCAGACATGATGGGAGAGAAGATAAGTGGAGCGGAGTTATCACCAGAAGGATCAGGTGAAGACAACAGTGGGTAGAGTCTCTCAGTGAAGGTGCAGCCAGTGAAAGAGTAGATATGAGACCTGGCCTCCACATCGTAAAAGGAGACCTGACCCTTCTTATAATCTACAAACACACCCACTTTCTGGGGCTTCTCTCTCATGGTGAGGGGAACTACAAGCTCAGTGCGAGCTCCATACTCATTCCTATTCCTCAGCTCTATAGTCCAGGCTCCAAATTCAGGACTCAGTACATTCATCCCCTTCCTGTTGATGGACTCTCTAGCCACTCCTAAAGCCCACCAAGTCTTCTCCTTCACCTGTACCTCATAGTAGAATTTCCCTGAAGAGAACCCCTCCATTCCTAACACACGGGGATGACAATCAAACCTCTCTGGGTTGTCAGGGAGTTCCTGTTTTATGGCTCCATATCTCACTTCTTTCTGGTCCCCAGACAGGATAAGATAAGGAAATGCTGTGTCAGGGTCCAGCGTCACATCCACTGCACACTGCTGCATCCTCTTCAGCTTGATTCGAGGAAACATCTCCATCTCTTTATTGAGTGTCTCCTCCAGTTGAGACACAGCTCTTCTCACAGTCCCAACACACAGGTCGCTGTGAACACTGATCTCAGACCAGTTCTTGGTAGGTGGAAGGGTGGTATAGAGGGATGTGGAGCTCTGAAGGAGGTGAAGGTGGTCCTTAATATCTGAGAGCTGCTCCAGCTCAGTGCTTCTCCTCTTTAGTTCAGTGATTTCCTGCTCCAGCTCTTCAATGAGCCTTTCAGCCTGTCTCTCTGCTGCTTTCTGCTTCTCCTCAACCACCTCAATGAGCTCAGCCTGGTTTCTCTCAATGGAACGAACCAGAGCAGTGAAGACCTGCAAACTGTCTGCTATCTCTCTCTCTGCATCTCTCTTGCTGAGCTCTACTGCCTGTTCGATCTCCTTAACCTTCTTCAGTCTCTCCTGGATCATCTTCTGAAATGTACCCTTACTTTTCCCCATCTGAGCCTTCCTCTCTCCATACTCTTCCTCTATGGGGACAGTCTTATGAGTCTTGTGTTCTGTCTCAGTGCAGAACTGACACACACATGCTTGTTCTCTCTTACAGAACAGCACCAGGGGTCTCTCATGCTTCTTACACACCCGGTCTTCCAGGTTCTCCACAGGGTCAATCAGCTTGTGCTTCTTTAAAGACGCCACTATCCGATGATGCTCCAGGTGAGTCTCACAATAAGAGGTCAGACACACCAAACAGGACTTCAGGGCCATGTGCTTTGTCTCAGTGCAGATGTCACATGGTACTTCTCCAGATTTGTCGAGGGTTGTGGTTTGGGCTTGTCCTGGGGTGATGGGTGTGACATGAACTGGAGCTAACTTCTTGAATTGAGCAGCCTTCACAGAAATTAAAGTATTGAAAAAGAGATCTGGTCTCTTATAAAATGTATTTTTACATGTGGGACACTTGCACACGTCAGTGCTATCCCAGTATCCTCCGATACAGGCCTTGCAGAAGTTGTGTCCACAGGGAGTGGTGACTGGCTCAGCGAACACATCTAGACAGATAGAACACTGGAGCTGCTCTTCAGAAGAAGCCATAGCTGAGAACAGACCAAAGAAAACAAAATCTGTCATGGCCCCTCTGAAATCAGTCATTCTTTAATTGTATTTTTTATCATTGAATTGTTTCTCAGTGTGAACAATATAATAACACTGTTTCATACAGTACCAGTCAAAAGTTAACTTTTTTGGTTACTACATGATTCCATATGTGCTTTTTCATAGTTTTGATGTCTTCACTATTATTCTACAATGTAGAAAATAGTACAAATAAAGAAAAACCCTTGAATGAGTAGGTGTGTCCAAACCTTTGACTGGTAGTTATACCAGTCATCATGGGGCATATCAAACAATTATCACATATCTTCTTTCTTTCTACTCACCTCAGCATGTGTTGACTTGTTCTTTCTCTTCTTATGATTAGAAAAAAGGTCAACATTGACTGGAGAGTAGATGTAGCTTTGTGAATAAGTCTAAAGGATTGTTCCTGTTCATAACGTTCATGTTTCCAGTTTGGTTTCACTTCAGCAAGCTGACCTTACAAAGACCCTCCCTATCTACTGACACGTCTGCTCTTAAAGGAACAGTGTCCAACTTTTACAAGTTGTCTCTCCCTTTCTGTTCATCTTTTATATAATACACTGCTGTTTATGTATGAAAGATCTCGGGCCGCTAGTGAAATTATAGAGACGATACCTTGCAACAAAGCTCTTTTTAAATGGACCCAAACTGGACTTGAGAGAACTGCTGATGGACTACCAAATGTCGAAATTGAACGTTGTACTATTCAAACTCAACAGTGTTTTCCTGGGGGAATGCAGCGTGGGGTTCACATATAAGGCAAGCCGCCTCTGTGTGTGTATGGAGAACTAAACCTGCCACAATTATAAATAAATAAATGCACACAGAAACATAAATAAATGAATAAATAAATCCACACAATTAAATGAGCAAGGAAATACAAAATACTGACTAAAAGGAATACATTTTCTCTACATATCTGTATTATCTAATTATTCTAACTTTAATTAATTTTAATATTTTTTATCTTAATTCATTCATTTATTTATTTCTTCCTCCAATATGATAACATCAATCAAATGTCTGTGGGTGGAATCTAACACATCATTGGTTGATCGATGTCACAATAACTATGAGCCACAATAGTGGAATTTGCGTTCATCTTCAAAATAAAAGTACCCCATGAAACTGACGCAAACAGATACAAATATTGGAATCATGCCATATTTGGACTAGATAATGCTTTACAGGTTTGGAATGTTGTTATATAAATTCAACAAAAGACTATTAAAAAAAAAAAAATCTGTTTAAAATAACATTTTGGCTGTGTTAGACTTCAGAATTGAATTGGGGGACTACTGTATGAATTATAGAACCTTGCCTAAGAATCTTGGGTTCATGAAATGTTCACAACTGTGAAGAGTTTACACAAATATTAGCATTGTAGCTATTATTGCAGGACTTTGACTGTAAAATCCCCTCACTATTCAGCCTATTGAACCTTCATATTGCAATGTACAGCTTTACCTATGGATCTTGGGTCCATGAAACGGGTATCAGCCTACTCAGTGACACCATCAGAACACAAATGTGAAGTGTATACACAAATTTGACCATTATAGCTCCAGAGAACACGTTTCCACTGCTCCAGAGTCCAATGGCGGCAAAGTTTACACCACTCCAGCTGACACTTGGAATTGTGCATGGTGACTTTAGGCTTGAGTGCGGCCATGGAAACCCATTTCATGAAGCTCTGTACGAACAGTTCTTGTGCTGACGTTGCTTCTTGAGGTAGTTTGGAACTTGGTAGTGAGAGCTGCAACCGAGGACAGAAGATTTTTATGTGCTACGCTTTTCAACGGTCCTGTTCTGTGAGTTTGTGTGGCCTACCACTTAACGACTGAGCCATTATTGCTCCTAGATGTTTCTACTTCACAATAACAGCAGTTACAGTTGACCGGGGAAGTTCTAGCAGGCCACAAATTTGATGAACTGACTTGTTGGAAAGGTGGTCTCCTATGACGGTGCCACATTGAAAGTCACTGAGCCCTTCAGTAAGGCCATTCTACTGCCAATGTTTGTCTTTGGAGATTGCATGGCTGTGTCCTCACTTTTTATACACCTGTCAGCAACTGGTGTGGCTGAAATAGCCAAATCTACTAATTTGAAGGGGTGTCTACATATTGTACTGTGAAATATAAGTATGCAATTATGAAGTCTAATACATCCACAGTGCGATTTCAACTTATTTGTCATTTTTTGTCAAATTAACTAATTATTGTTTTTTGTTGAATTCATATAACATGATAAACTGGTTGGTTCAAGCCCTGAATGCTGATTGGCTGAAAGCTGTTGTATTTCAGAACTTATACCACGGGTATGACAATTGGTACATTGGTAACCAGTTTATAATAGCAATAAGGCGGTTAAGGTCTGTGTCCAGTCACTCTGCGATGTGTCATGCATATTCAATTGACCATATACACCACACTTCCTTGGGCCTTTTGCTTAATTATAACACAGCATTGTTGAATACTCGTTTCTGATTGGCTAGAAGGGCATTCTAGAATAGACATTAAAAACAGATAACGGGAGAGTTGGAAAAGATATTGGGACACCTTGCAATCATGACGCAATTTGCACCTACACATGCAGACCTTACTTGCTACAAAGTTACAGAAAGTTAAACCAACAACCACAAACTGAAATGGGATTCATTGTAAAAGCAGCTCCAAGGAGGATTTTTTGTTGTTGTTGGAGCATCTGATGACCTAACGTGGTGAGTGACAAACATACATTTCTCTGGTCCCTATGTTGCAGTCATGACACAAGTGGCGCTATACTGTCAAATCCTCCCACGTTTCTAGTTTGTGAGCAACTGTTTTCAGCAACTGGTATTTTTGAATTCGGTTGTCATATTGGCAGGTTTGCTAGCTACAAACTATTTAGCTAGCTTCTAGCCTAGTGTTTGATATGCAATGTGATCTCCTCATAATGAACAGTGTTGAGTGTCCTGACGGGAATGCAGATTTTTCTAGGTTTGCCAGACAAAAATCAGGCATTATCAGCTCATTGTTATGGATATACAGTGGCTTGCAAAAGTATTCACCCCCTTGGCATTTTTCCTATTTTCTTTTTTGAATTTTTTTTCATTTCACCAATTGACTACTTTGTGTATGTCCATTACATGAAATCCAAATAAAAATCTATTTCAATTACAGTTTGTAATGCAACAAAATAGGAAAAACGCCAAGGGGGATGAATACTTTTGCTAGGCACTGTATGCAAATGAATGTCAAAAGAAAACAGCTGCTTTGCTGTTATTCTGGCTGCAGAGGTTGTGATTGTTAGCAGTAGATTGCTGACTAGCTAGCAAGGGATAAGAATGTTGGCAGTGAGCATGGCAACAGAACATAAACGATTGGGTCGCATCCATAAACATCGAAGGACCTACTGGGTCGCATCTCTAGCAATCAAAGATGAAAGTATGAGTTTGCTTATATAAATAATATTTGTTTTACCGGTAAATGTGTGCTTAGTATTGTTTTTTTTGGTAACTTTGATAAGCGGGATAAACAGCTTAATCAAACGCAACGCAATAAACGTTTCTGTTCTGGCTGCAGTCAGATCATGACTGTGAAGCTGTAATATTAGCATAAAAAAAAATATATAGAACCTTTATTTATTTAACCAGGAAAAGCCCATTGAGAACCAGAGGCTCATTTTTAAGGGTGACCTGGTGTTAGGTGAGAATTATCGGTTAATTGAATGATTAGAATATTCCGCCCTGAAACATATAATTGTATGGAAGTGATTAGAATGTATAACATCATAATCAATAAATGTGTAGTCTAGTCAGGATTAGGGTAAAGACAATATGTCTTTATGGTATTATAAACACAGACTGTCTGAGCTTGGTGCCGACCTGACTAGAGATTTGGGAGAGAACAGGAAGTATGTCTCAAGGACAAGGTCACTAATCTCTGGCGGCTGGGTAGCAGGACATGTGTGTGCGTCTGTTTGTATGCATGTGTGTGTGTGTGTGTGTATGGTTGTGTGAATGTGTGGGCGTGAGAAGTCAGTATAATATGAATTGTTTTGTATTCCTGACTTTAGAACGTTCCGTGAATAAACCTTTTTGACTATTTAGCTGGGCCTCCGTCTGTTTCATTCGACCAGGATCTTACAAATTCTGGTTTGCAGACTGAATAATATATCTAAATTGGGTTATGAACCTGAAGAACAAAATTCTCTTGTCACCTGGCCAAGTTGGCTAGCTAGCAAGCAAGGGATAAGAACCTTGCCACTGAGCATGGCAACGGAACATAAATATCGAACGAACGACTGGGTCGCGTCTCCAGCAACCAAAATGAGAAAGGGGGTGATATATATAGCGGTAAATGTATGCTTTATTGTTTTCCTTCGTTGTCTATTATTTCCAAAGTAATATACATAACATTGAGGTTTATCCCGAACACAACACGTCCAAATACGGCATGATTCCACTATTTGTATCCGTTTGCATCAGTTTCGATGCAGGACATTTATTTTGAAAGTGAACCACAAATCCCTCTATTGTGGCTACCTTCACACAGTGTTGCCAACTTAGCTCCAATAACTTAGAACCCTCTAGCGACACATTATTTTTTTTTTGGTGACTTTTTCTGGTGTTATTGGAGACTGACGTGAAAGCACGTATCGTTCTTACTCTTCTCAACGAGCAGCAGGTGCTGCCGTGAAACCCACCCCCGTCCCAAAGCACTCACAGGCGGCCCAGTCCTGACGCATCAGTCCCTCCCAGCTGAAGTCAGAGCAGGAGATGTTCACCCCTCCGTGTCCAGAGTGCAAATGAATCGCGCATGCGGGAAGCCGCCGCTGGCTGATCCCACCCTGGCTTACATTCAGGACGGGATGTAAATGTAAAATGTTCTTTATCTAAAATAAATCACTGTACAAAAATAAATCACTGCATTTGACTCACACAGCCTCAGTCAGTTACTCATCTTGTCCACTGTGTGTGCCTCTCTGTGACATAAGCTAAACATCTAGCTGGCTAGCTCATGTCTCAGTCTAAACTGTACACTCAAAAATACAGAAAGGAGTGGGAATCAAACCCTGAATTCAAAGGCTGGTTGAAGCCGTTTATTGGAGATGATACACGGGCATACTGCCTGTATTGTAAGGATGATTTCTACGCCAAACTCAGTGATGTAAAAACACATGACAACTCAAAATCATACTCAAAATGCAAAGCCTTATAACAGTTCAACCAAAAACAAGCTGCCGTTTATGGTTAAAAAAATTGACTGCAAAAAAGGCTGAGGCCACCATGGCATTAGCTATCGCTGAACACTGTTCCATGCTGGCATGTGATCACATTGGAGAAGCATGTAGAGCTGCTTTCTCAGACTCCACTGCTGCTACCCACTTCAAAATGCACAGGACAAAGTGCACAGAAATGATTAATGGTGTTTGTGAGAGTTCGAGCACCATACTTTCTGAAAAAGTTGGTCGCAGATGTGGGTGACCAGCGTTTCAGCTTCTTCCTCAATGAGTCCACGGATTTAAGTGTTTCTAAGTACCTGGGGTTTGTGATAAGGTACTTTAGTGACACCAAGCAGACAATTGTATCAATATTTCTGGGGTTTGTTGAGTTGGAGGGAGGAGATGCCAAATCTATAGCCCGTGCTTTTGTGGCTTTCCTCGAGAAGTGTTGTCTTAAAAAGAGAAACTCCTGGGGATAGGGACTGACAATGCCTCTTATGACGGGGATTAACAATGGGGTCCATAAAGTGCTGAAGGAGGAGTATGGCCTCAAATATCTGGTTCTTATTCGCTGTGTGTGCCACTCTCTGCAGCTTGCTGTAAGTCATGCTTCCAATGACACCATCCCCCGTAGTGTGGAGTACTTGGTACGAGAGACTTATAACTGGCCTACAAGGCCATATATGAGACCATCAACTGTGGGGAGAAACCTTTACAGTGCTACATGGCTGAGGTTTTATACTCCATGTACAGTGATCCTCAAAACATATTGTATCTGACTTTTTTTTAAAGTCAGTGCTGGGTGAGGTACAGTTGGCCATCAAGGCTTTTGAGGGAGAGCAAGTAGATCCTCTTAGCTACTTGACAGTTTGGTTAGCCTGATCAAGTCTGTGAGCAGCAGGTTGCTGAATATACTGGCAAATGTTGATGTACTCAAAGGGCCAATAGATGGATACATCAGTCCCAAACCGTACCTTGGTTACCTTTTTGAGTCAAAGGCAGCTGAGCTCCACCTGGCGCCTGAGGATGAAAACAATGTCCGAAAGCGGTGTGTAGCCTTCACCATCTTAATGAGTTGAGGGTGAGACTGCCGGACAACATCGAAGCATTGCAGTACATGTCAGTTTTCAATGTGGAGGAAACTCTAAAGCACAATAAGAGCCCTGGAGAAATAGAAAAAATAGCCAAGCTCCTTGGCTACGCCCCTGCAGAGAGACAAGATTGTCCAGCAATGGCGTGCCATCCATCTTAGTAAATGGAATGAGACAAAAACACACTGGGCTTCTGGAGTGAGATTTGGAAGTTCAGGGATGCAGCTGATATCAACCCGTTTCAAGAACTTGCCATGGCTGCTGTGTCTATGTTGTCCTTGCCACACTCGAATGCTGAAGTCGAGAGAGTATTCAGCCAGAGTGTGGTAAAAAACAAACTTAGAAATCGGATGTCCTTGCAGACCCTTAACTCCATCCTGTACATTCGATATGGACTGAAGCTGTCTGGTGAGGCTTGCTATGAGCACCAGCTGCCTGATAATGTTTTGCAGCTTTTTGGCACATCAGCTGCTTACTCATTTAAGTCAGCTCCCTCAGTTGCTGAACCTGCCATAGAGAGCCTTGACCAAAATGACAATGACCCACTTATCTGTGAGCCAGCACAGCCTGTGTGTGTGTGTGGAGGGGGGTCTGGGAAAAAAATACAATTCACCTGAATTATGGCCAGACTAGTGACCATAATTTTCTCACATTGCCATTGACAGTTTTTTCTATTGTCTCTTTTTGGTCCATTTAGATTGTATACAAAAAAAAATTAAAACATGTTATGGTTAAAAATGTTCATGTTTTACTGTGACTTGTTGTAGGCTCCTAAGTGGACCATAAGGTTAAAAACCAAACCAAATTAAGAAACCTAAACTAAAAAACAAAAAAAACAAAGTAACTCCACCAGAGTGTCTCTTTTGGGTTACTTTTGCCGGTCCCAAGTCCAGATAAAGGAGGGTTGGAATTGTGACATAAAAAAAACAAACAAGAATCGACAGAAGTTCATTTGTAGTTCTAAACATATTTAGGGTGTTTTTTACTTACTTATTGTCTCTCCCACAACGTTATTCCTCTCTCCTACAGCGTCCATCACAATTACATGCACATGGCCAATTATGCAAATTAGGTGATGGTGTCATTTAGCGACTTTTAGGACAGCCAATAGCTACTTTCCTTACTGAGGAGTTGGCAACACTGTACAGTGGGTTGCTCTGGCAGTGCTGGCTGCTGTTGAAAACGACGAATCTCCATATTATCTGCTTTTCCGTGTGGAGACATGTGTGAACGAATATCTTTGCTAGCTATTCATACGATTAATAAAGTTGATTAAAAATTTAACTAGCCAGCTACCTTAACTGCAGGGGCCAAACTAGCTAACGTTAGTTCACTCCCACCTTCAGAGTTCACCTTAGCTAGCTAAACAGACTGTAGCTAGGTTTCTAGAAAATAACAATTAACTAGATATATTGGTAGCTGTATTTGAAAGACTAGCTAGTTAGACTATTCCGCAGTTTTTGTTAAACTACTTTGTTCCCCTGCCTGTTTATCGATTGGTGACAAAGTTAGCAAGATAAATGCCTCTCTTAATTTCACAGCAAATAAGCTGTTTTCATATACACCTGCTTTATTAGGCTTGTGCACATTTACAAGTGTTTCATTGGCTAGTTAACTAAGTTACTGAGCTAATTATTCATATTTTTGTTGCATTTCAGGTGGAGTGTTGACAGGCCAGGGACCATATTTACAAAGAATCTCAGAGTAGGAGTACTGATGTTAGGATTGTCTTCACATTGACTACAATTACATTGACAAGGAGGTTATCCTAGATCACGCTCTACTGAGATGTTTAGTGAGTAAGGGCCCTGGAAGAAAGTGGTTGCCCAATACCAACAGCAGTCACTTCACCACAGGACCCAAGAGAAGGCAAACCTTTATTTAACCAGGCAAGTCAGTTAAGAACAAATTCTTAAATTTACAATGACAGCCTACTCTGGCAAAATCCTCCCCTAACGACGCTGGGCCAATTGTGTGCCGCCCTATAGGACTCCCGATCACGGCCGGTTGTGATACAGCCCGGGATAGAACCAGGGTCTGTAGTGACACCTCAAACACAAAGAGATGCTGTGCCTTAGACATCTGCGCCACTCGGGAGCCCAGGTACTGCAGAATTTTGTTCCAACTAGGCTATAGTTCACTTAAACGTTTGCTACATTGCGGAACGGTTTGTACTGAATGACACATTTTTCCAAAACTTTCTTGTATGTTCTTAGACATACGTTTGCTCCGTTCAGTGGGTGTGTGGCTTGAAGCAACATATTTAAAGGGCAGCGGTATACTTTGAACCGACAAGCCTTTCCCATTTTTAAACTGGTCGTTCAGTACCACTTCCGTTCAATTGAACTGAACTCCGCCCTGACCAACTGAGCTAATTTATCAGTTCAGTGATTATCTAAATTTAACACACCTGGTCTTCCAGGTGTGTAAAACGCAGCTAGCTAGCCAACGCGACTTAATTATATGTAGCCAAGCTAGCGATCTTGATACTCACTCAGTAACGTTCGTTTACAGTAACATGGTTTTCTGGGCAATCCCGGTCAAGTCCTTCTTGCCTACTCCCGTCTCTTGGTTTTCTTCTAGGTTCAAAACGATATGCCTGTAGTCCGGTGGCTTATTGTCAAAAGTAACGCAGTCAATGGCTCTGTGTTCTAAAACTGTTCACCTGCTTCTAAATCAAGGAAGAGCAATGTTTTTATGGTGTGCATGCGGCACAGCTGCATATAATCGATTTTTATCTCCAACTTCGGCCCAAAAAACAATGACATAATATTAATAGATAGCTATATGCACTGCACATTATTGGTTGGAGAGGGGGGACAAATCGTTTATACTGAACGCAGCCGAGGCAAGTGCAATCATGCAAGGTGTTTTGGCATTGATTCACCAATGGTGTGTTAGATATCACCCACATACGTTTGATTGACACCTCATTATCATATTGAAGGAAGACATACATAAATTAAGAAATAATCTAAATTAATAAAATGAGTGGGATTATTTATTCAAATAATGATTTTACAGTGGGGCAAAAAAGTATTTAGTCAGCCACCAATTGTGCAAGTTCTCCCACTTAAAAAGATGAGACAACAATGTGATTTTCTGGATTTCTTTTTCTCATTTTGTCTGTCATGGTTGAAGTGTACCTATGATGAAAATTACAGGCCTCTCTCATCTTTTTAAGTGGGAGAACATGCACAATTGGTGGCTGACTAAATACTTTTTTGCCCCACTATCTATGTGTGCATTCATTCATCCATTTATTTGTGCATTTATCTATAATTACTGCAGATTTGGTCCTCCATATGTTTGTGTACAATATATAACAGTTCAATAGTATAATATTCAGAGACTCACTTCCTAAGCAGGAACTTGTTGATGGTCTTCTGTTTCCTCATACACTCTACTATCAGTCTGTTCAGGTAGACAAACAGGGCCCCACCAAAACCACACGCAATCCTGAGGAGGACAGGGGACAGAGTCACACACAGTTCTAGGTTAATAGCCATTTACAGTGACGATACTGAGGAGTTTGAACAGGGTGTGTAGAACACACAGGACACAGTAAACACACACACACACACGTACCCCAGGATGGCGAAGGCTGGCAACTCCTGGAGGTCAAAGGGGAAGTCCAGACGGAAACGTGTCTTAAAAAGAGCCGTGATGGTCTCTGAGAGAGACAGAGAGAATATCACCAGTCAGCTCTGACTAACTATTGGCTCAATGACACAGACCCAAGACCACCCCCGCCCCTGCACACACACACCTCCTCACCTTCGTCCTGGTTCCACACAGCCAGTACTCTGAAGATGAAGGCGCTGAAGGTGGCAGCAAAAAAGCCCCTCCAATAGTTCCTCACCGCAAAGAACGTTGAGGTTACCTCAATGCTGAAGAGCACACCTGCAGCACACACAATCACTGTTGCAGTAACACCATCACTTATTGTAATTTACTGTATTTCTCCCCAATGTATATTGTAAAGTACATGGACTTCCCATGGTTACGTACCTCCAATAGGGGCAGCAAAGCAGCATCCCACCCCTACTGCACACGCTGCTGATAGCATCTCTGTGTTCCTCAACTCATTCTGTAATAGGAACATACGCACACTCACAGACACCCACACAGACACAAACACATATGTGCATAATGGAATTACAGAGAGTTACAGAGAGTAATGTTGGAATTTAGATCAACAGAATAACATGAAGTAAAGGGAGATGTCATGATGGCATTCACATAGAACAGAATATAAACGCTTGACTTGAAATGGAAGGGCGCTCACATGACGCCCCAACAAACATGAAACAAGTGGACACTCTGAGACGTGCACATACTTAGACACATGTGCACTCGTACCTTGTTTCCCTGAAAGGGCTCTTCCTTAAGCAGTAAGTGGGAAAAGACAGAAATCTGAGTGAGTACCTGAGTGTTAAATTGAAGAAAAGCAGAGACCAAAATCTGCTGGGAGATATTATTTTTATTGCTTCAGTTTTGGACAGAAAATGCATTCAATCTCCTATAGTGATTGGGTTCAAACAGGATGAACCTCAACCCTGATCATTATGGAATTGTTCTAAAGTAGAGTCTGATTTGATGCTTGCTGACTTGAAATGTTCTTCCTCCATCTCCCCCCCCTCCTCCTCCTCCTCCAGGTCTTGGGTGGTGTATGGCAGAGAGAGTAATTTCTTGGCAGACAGGAGTCATACTGTGTGCTGAAGCCCAGGGACGGGCTCAGGTGAGTGGGGGTGAGTGTATGTCCTGGAGGGGTGGCAGGCTGGTCAGACAGATATCACACAGATACTAAAACCAAATTGAGTGTGTGTGGGGTGGGGGGCTGTCTCACCATGTAAATCCCACCAAACAAGGCAGCTATGCATTTACTCAGGAGAGCTGCACACAGACTGGCCACATGAACGAATGGGCCCTGGATGAGAGATTGGAGGAACGAGACAGAGAAAGATGGATGGGTAGGGGTCAGAGGATGACGGAGAGAAAGAACATGGAATGCAGAGTTAGTAATAAAGGAGGGGAAAAGAAGGCAGAACTAAAGCAATTTCAGACCAGGGCCCGTATTCATCAAGCGTCTCAGAGTAAGAGTGCTGAACTAGAATAAGGCTCTCTGTCCATATAACCGTATTCATGATGATCTTATGGCAAAACTGCTCCTAGATCAGCACTTTATAAATTAGAGCCCAGGAATTTCAAACATTTCATTTTCAGTCCGTAATAGTCCACTAGGGGTTTCCCACCTCCTTTCCCAGGGGCATGCCACTGCCCAGAGCACAGGTCAGCCCGATAACCTTGGCCACAAAGGTTTTAAAGGTGAGATACTCCTTAAGTACCACACCTCTAAGAATGGTCTTCATCTCTGGGATACCCGAACCTGAGGAAAAGGAGGAGGTGAGAGGGGGGATGGATGAGAGGAGGGCGAGGGAGGTGGGTTAGGAGGAGGGGGAGGACGGAGAGTGTGGTAAAATGTATATTCATAGATCCACTTCAAGATTATTTATGAATTCAAGGCAGTCATTACTAGTGGTTTCAAGGATATAGTCAAGGATGTCCTGAAGTTGTATAACTTCTGTCAACTACCCATGTGGATTGAGTCGACGCCATACATCTGTGACCTTTAATATTGCACAGTGTTTCATTTGGTATGCAAATGAGCTATTTAAATATATGTGAGTGAGCATGATTAGGAATAAATGTAGGTGTAAGATTACATTGAATGAGTGTGTGTGTGTGTGTTCCACACTTGAGTATCTTACCCACAGCCTGCGGGGCCAGTATCTGTGTGAACCCTGCTGAGAAAGTGATGAGCACCACTGGGTAGGTGACCCAGGCCAGGTACTGCAGGAGCATGTTACTGTTCAGTCCCCCGTACATCCACTTCTGAGCTACAGCGCAGAGACACACACAGATACATAAAACCTATTAAAGGGCACATTCCAGAACTTTTTACACTAGGGACGCAAGGAATATCTCACCCTCTCTCTCCCTCCTTCCATTCCCTATGGTGTAGTCCATTACCAAACAGACCCAGGAATATCTCTCCCTCTCTCTCACCTTGTTGACAGAAGGCTATAGCGTAGTCCATCACCCAGCTGACCAGGGCCATGACCAGACCCAGGAGGATGAGAAAGATCCAGTCCTCGCCCACGCGAGAGATCAGGAACTTCTGACAGCGAGACGTACATACTGGAGAAAGGAGAGAGGGAGGGAGAGAGAAAGAGGGGAGAGGAAGGAAAAGGAGAGAGGGGGTGGGAGAGAGGAGAGAGGAAGATTAAAAAGACAACAGCTTACAATGAGAGAAATAGTCACTGTAACAAGAGAGCGTTAAAAAAAGACATATGGAGTGATGAGAAATGGAGACAGAATTAACACTGTGTGAAAAGCAATTGGGGTGGAGAAACGGATAGAAATGCATTACGACTTGTTGAGCTGAATGAATGAATAAAGGACTGAGTGGACTTAGAGATGGGTGGAAAGAGAGAGAAATAAGGCCGCTAAAGACACAGGAAGCGAGTGACGATAGAGATTAAAGGGGTGTGGAGAGGAGGAAAGGTGAATGATTGCTCTCAGGTGGATGAAATAGGAGTAGCTGGCTGTCCCTGAAGACACAATCAAACATTGAAGAGAACCCAGTGTCTTGAGGGACACAGTCTATGAATGCTCTAGATACTGAACCGGTGGAATTCCAGACTTTTCCAGTTCACAGAAAAAGGAGAATAAATTGGGTCCAGTGAAGCTTCTTTTAGCTGACCTAACTTTGTTTCTTAAATGGTTCTCTTGAGTGCTTTAAACAGTTGAAGTCGGAAGTTTACATACACCTTAACCAAATACATTTAAACTAAGTTTTTCACAATTCCTGACATTTAATCCTAGTAAAAATTCCCTGTCTTAGGTCACTTAGGATCACCACTTTATTTTAAGAATGTGAAATGTCAGAATAATAGTAGAGAGAGTGATTTATTTCAGCCATCACATTCCTAGTGGGTCAGAAGTTTACATACACTCAATTAGTATTTGGTAGCATTGCCTTTAAATTGTTTAACTTGGGTCAAATGTTTCAGGTAGCCTTCCACAAGCTTCCCACAATAAGTTGGGTGAATTTTGGCCCTTTCCTCCTGACAGAGCTGGTGTAACTGAGTCAGGTTTGCAGGCCTCCTTGCTCGCACAAGTATGCTTGGAGTCATTCTCCATTTGGAAGACCCATTTGCGGCCAAGCTTTAACTTCCTAACTGATGTCATGAGATGTTGCTTCAATATATCCACATCATTTTACTACCTCATGATGCCATCTATTCTGTGAAGCGCACCAGTCCCTCCTGCAGCAAAGCACCCCCACAACATGATGCGGCCACCCCCGTGCTTCACTGTTGGGATGGTGTTCTTCGGCTTGCAAGCCTCCCCCTTTTTCCTCAAAAACATAACGAAGGTCATTATGGCCAAACAGGACATTTCTCCAAAAAGTACGATCTTTGTCACCATGTGCAGTTGCAAACCATAGTCTGGCTTTTTTATGGTGGTTTTGGAGCAGTGGCTTCTTCCTTGCTGAGAGGCCTTTCAGGTTATGTCGATATAGGACTCGTTTTACTGTGGATATAGATACTTTTGTACCCGTTTCGTCCAGCATCTTCACAGGGTCCTTTGTTGTTGTTCTGGGATTGATTTGCACTTTCACACCAAAGGACGTTCATCTCTAGGAGACAGAACGCATCTCCTTCCTGAGCGGTATGATGGCTGTGTGGTCCCATGGTGTTTATACTTGCGTATACTTGTTTGTACAGATGAACGTGGTACCTTCAGGCGTTTGGAAATTGCTCCCAAGGTCAGTAAATATGAGTGGTCATTAGGTTGGTTCAAAGGCACTTAAATCTTTGGCACCTTCAGAATGACACACATACACAATCCATGTCTCAATAGTCTCAAGTCTTCTTTAACCTTTAACCTGTCTCCCTCCCTTCATCTACACTGATTGAAGTGGATTTAACAAGTGACATCAATAAGGGATCATAGCTTTCACCTGGATTCACTTGGTCAGTCTATGTCATGGAAAGAGCAGGTGTTCATAATGTTTTGTACACTCAGCGTAGGTCGACGCTGTCAGTTCAGTGGTGGTGGTGCACTCATAGGAGAGGTCATTGGATCACAGTGATCACTCACTCATTACACAGGTCAGTAAATGAGTGGTCCTATTGAGGTCATTAGACAGGTCAGTAAATATGAGTGGTCATTAGGTTGGTAAATACAAGTGGTCATGTTGAGGTCAGTCGGTCACTCACCATGACATTTGGCGCAGGGGTCTTTCTCATACTCTAGCAGCTCTGCCGACCGGCTGCGAATACTGGTGGACCTCCGCAGTCCCCCGCCATCACGCAGGCGGGCCGCCTCCTCCTTGGCATACACACCGAGTTCCTGTGTGTAACGCCCATACATCTGAACAAGAGCGGGGATGGAGAGGTGGGGAAGGAGGGAGAGAGAATATTAGTTAATTTTCAAGTATTCAAAGGGACCCTCATTATACTCAACCAGCTCCTGAGTCCTGTTTAATATAATACATTAATCCATGGGAGAGAGAAGGACAGAGGGGGAGGTCAAGAGAAAGTTAGAGACGGAGAGGGGAAGGAAGGAGAAATAGCAGTTGCATTTCAATAGTATTAAACCGCAGGGGTGTCCAACTCATTCCACGGACGGTCGGGTGCCTGCAGGTTTTTGTTTTTTCCTTTCAATTAACACCTAGACAACCAGGTGAGGGGAGCTCGTTACTAATCAGTGAGGGTAATTCATCAATCAAGCACAAGGGAGGAGGGAAAACCCGCAGACACTTGGCCCTCCGTGGAATGAGTTTGTCACGTGGTCTAAAGGAATATCTAAAAAATATTTATGAAAGAGAGGGGACAAGAATAGGAAGCAACTTCATACTATTGAGATGGATCAAAAGAGGACAAGTATACCATTAATACATTTCAAAGTATTCAAATGGAGCCATTTGATAGAAACAATTCCTAGGTGATGATTGCGCCCTAGAGCCAAACGAGCTATCAATGAGCTGCACCTGCCAGGCCCTGACTGATTAACTACCCAGGGATGCCTGCCAGGCCCTGACTGATTAACTACCCAGGGATGCCTGCCAGGCCCTGACTGATTATCTACCCAGGGATGCCTTCCAGGCCCTGACTGATAATCTACCCAGGGATGCCTGCCAGGCCCTGACTGATTAACTACCCAGGGATGCCTGCCAGGCCCTGACTGATTAACTACCCAGGGATGCCTGCCAGGCCCTGACTGATTAACTACCCAGGGATGCCAGCCAGGCCCTGACTGATTAACTACCCAGGGATGCCTGCCAGGGCCTGACTGATTAACTACCCAGGGATGCCTGCCAGGCCCTGACTGATTAACTACCCAGGGATGCCTGCCAGGCCCTGACTGATTAACTACCCAGGGATGCCTGCCAGGCCCTGACTGATTAACTACCCAGGGATGCCTGCCAGGCCCTGACTGATTATCTACCCAGGGATGCCTGCCAGGCCCTGACTGATTAACTACCCAGGGATGCCTGCCAGGCCCTGACTGATTAACTACCCAGGGATGCCTGCCAGGCACTGACTGATTATCTACCCAGGGATGCCTTCCAGGCCCTGACTGATTAACTACCCAGGGATGGCGACAGCTCGACTCTTAACGAGGAGGGGCGGGGCATCTGCCAAACAAACGCACTCAATCAGGTATAAAAGCCTCAGCGAGCCCTGAGCAAGTCCTGTCGATACAATTGTGTATTACAATGGCATCATCAGCAAGGTGTGTAGTTGTGTTGCTGGCTGTGCTTGTGCGCTACAGTAGTGCAAATACTTGGGGAATGTTACTACAGAAGCACCAGGCTCCAGTAATTCAGCAGGTCCAGAAGGTGAGGCAGCTACCTCAGACCAGGCCAGTAACATATGACCAGCAGGCCAAGAAGCTGAAAAACCAGCCCCAGTGGCCACCTCAGCGGGTTACCCAGGGACCAGATGCCACAACTCCTATTGAGAAATGCCAAGTGAAAGCGGAGGAGCGAATTACTTGTGGTGTCCCAGATCTTACTCTTGCTCAATGTGAGGCAATCAACTGCTGTTTTGATGAGAGGCGGTGCTACTATGGAAAAGCAGGTAACTGTTTTGGCTTTTCCCTTCATTTATTTTACAATTTGCATCTTTGTATTTGCCTCTGCCTAGCTTGTAAGACTCAGATTTATGGAGTTATGTTAGTGTGAACATATGTTGTGAATTAAATGTTCTGTTGGCTCTATCATAACTTTCTAGAGTGGTGCATGAGCAATTACTCATCCTTTGTGCCCACTCCTTCCTCAGTGACTGTACAGTGTACCAGAGATGGTCAGTTTGTTGTTGTGGTGGCCAGGGATGCCACTCTGCCCAACCTGGACCTTGATACCATCAGTCTACTTGGACCACAAGATGCCCTCTGTAAGCCTGTTGGCACCACTAAAGCCTTTGCCATGTACCAGTTCCCTGTCACAGCCTGTGGCACCACTCTCATGGTGGGTAAATATCTTTCTCAATTTGACACAATGTAAATCTTGACCATCTAGGAAGTGTTTTATGACCCCAATCCATTGCTTCCAGTGGGTTTTCATATTTAGGCCTTGGTCAATGCTGCTGGGGTTCTATTCTGCCTGGTAGTTTGAGTCCTCTCACCTGGTGTGTCCCCCCCCCCCCCCCCCCTGGATTTTATGATCTAAATGAATAAACAGAATTTGACTACAGTCCCATTCAACTCCATGATGTCTGTTTTAGGCATTTCATCCCATCTGATAGAAAAATAACAATCTAGAGAATGCAGGGCCCTGCATTAATTTAACCCTCCTGTTCATTTCATGTTAATTCTCTAGATTATCATGTACCCTGTCCAAAATGACTGCCACATTATAGCTGATTATTAAATCCATAATATGTTATCACCTGTTGTGTTTTTATTAATTTAAGTTCTTGTGGAACATTACAAGTTTTGAATTCTATTTGCTATTTATGGCCTGTAGGCCTCATTGACCTGAGCTCATACAACTCGTTTTCGACTAAAAAAAGCATAATGTATGGATTACGTTGATTATAACAAATACTCAGATGAAACAGTGCTAATTATCAGACTACTTTGGCAATTTTTTTATCAAGGATATTTTGTTTTGATACTGTTTCACATTTTTAAAGTGGCACAAAATAACCTGTTCCAGGTTAAAACTGACATGATGATAGGATATGAGAACTTTACCATTAGACAAAATTCATGTCTGAACACATTAACAGAATGTGAACAATGTTTGTTCTTTAATCAATGGTTACGTTTTGTTTTCTCATGCACATGTTGGACAATACGTGGTGGTTGCGTGTGCCTTGCAAATATATGCACTGCATTTATGGCACATGATGCTAGTTTTGACATCTCTTGGTGCACACAGATTGCACCTCTTCCTTCGGTCTCTGGCAGCTGTAGCTCTTGCTTCTGGCCCTTGTATCTCTCACCATTCCAGCAAAGGATGGCGTTGGAGCAAGGTATTTGCCTTTGAATGAGGGGTGCCACCATGGCTTTCTCAACACTTCTAGGAATAGTGTCCTCTTGACGAATTTCCGCTGCTTTCAGCCTGTATTCACCTCCACTCACAGCAGACGCGTTGTTGGCCGACACATCTAGGATGTTGAAGAACACCACCATGTTCCAACGTGCCGTCATCCTCTTACAATAGTATGTGCCAGTAACCTGATCACAACAATCCGTAAATAAAATGAGTACATACAAGTGATACGTCATAGTAACTTGAGAAATTTAAGTGTTTCAATGTATCACATCTAAAACATATTTACTTATTCAAATGAATTGACTCCATATTGTTCACAAATTCAATGAGCATTTTGCCGAACATGTCTTATTGTTGTGCAGCTTAAACAATCTGGTAAGGGGGAAAAAGTACATGAGATTTGAAAGATGGTAACATTCCTTATCAAGGTTGTCAACTCCCACTTTGTTCCTGTTGTAATCCAGCACAGCGGCATCCCTGTGCAATTGTCATCAGGAGCACTTTTTTTCCTTTGGGCAGTAGGACAAGTGTCGGTGAAGGCATATTTAGAGGAAAAACAATCTTTGTCCTTGGTAGTAAAGCAGGAGGTAACTCAGGCTTGTTCCTTCTGACTGTCCCCACCATGGTCATTTTTTGAGCAGCTCCTGACCAAGAGCATATGGGGGGAAGACATCTTGTACCCCTGAAGACCTTCAGTCACTTCCAGGCTGGTTCCTTTCAAGAACACCGTCAGCAGGTTTCCCGGTGTAACCCTGCATCTTCCAGGCATAACTTGTCCTGGCATCACATGCTGCCCAGATCTTTAGTCCATATTTAGATAGTCTTCTTGGCATCTTTGATCAGGAACACCACAGGTGTACAAAAGTTAACACCCACAATTTAATAAATCATCAATGCCCTGTGGGGACAAAGTCATGGAACCTTATGACAATCAGATTAAATAAATTACATTTTTCAAGGAACTTGTAAATCAGTCCAATTCAACCAGAACAGGCAAAGCCTGGATGTTAGACCCATTGGCCTACGCTGAATGTTATGTTTTGTCCATTGCAGGAGGAGAGTGGCTATATGGTCTATGAGAACAATATGATGTCTTCCTATGAAGTGGAGATTGGACCTCGAGGCTCAATCACTAGAGACAGCCACTTTGAGTGAGTCTTCCCTCCTTGAAATGTAACACCACAAAGTTCCCTTTAGCCAATTCCACTTGAGGCTTAAGTGAAATGGCCAGTACAATATTTTTTGCATTCTTTTCATACTGAATTATTTCTTCAAGGCATTTTCTGTTAGTATCATTGATTCACAGCTTGAGTCAATGTACTAGCCCACCCTGAGTCTGTGGAACAACAGTTCTGGCCTAAAGTACTTTGCATCAGTGTCAACATGTTTTCTTCTAGGCTGCAGTTCCAGTGTAAGTACTCTGACACTGCGGTGGAGTTTTTGGTGGTTGAGGTGAATGCTGTTCCTCCCCCTGCTCCAGTCGCTGCTACTGGACTTGTCCGAGTAGAGCTCCGACTGGCCAGCGGACAATGTTACAACAAGGGATGTGTGGAAGGTAAACTGGAGAAATGGTTTTAGAATAATACAATCTTGCTGTGATAGCTTGTCCCTGACAGGAAATTGCTTGGGTGCTGGGTGCAGGCTTTGACTCAAGCCAAACTAACACACCTGATTCTACAAATCCTAGTATTAAATTAAGGCTTAGTTGCATCTGATGGGTTACTACTTAGGTGGAATAAATGCCTGTTCCAACATTCTGTTTAAGATGGCCAGCACTGTTCTGAAACTGCTGCACTTCAGCTTTTTGTGTGAATGCTACCCTTTGTCCACAGAAGTGGAAGCCTACAGGTCATACTACAGTGAGGCAGACTACCCAGTCGCAAAGCTCCTGAAGGATCCAGTGTATGCAGAGGTTCACATCCTGGGGAGGACAGACTCTAACCTGGTCCTGAATCTGGACTACTGCTGGGCCACCTTGACCCCCAGTCCCCTCAGCTTGCCCAAGTGGGACCTCCTGGTTGATGGGTAACTAGAGAAACAAGATGGTTACCTTGCTGCTTGATGTGTTAGACTGACTTTCAATTGGTGCTTACATGTAACTTGTAAACTAACTGCAATCTTCCAACCAGGATTTCTGAAACCTGGGAGGGTTTCTGGAATTGTCCCCCACTATTCCTAACAATTACTTTCTCCAGGTGTCCGTACCAGGATGACCGTTACCTGACCAATGTGATCCCTGTGGATGGCTCCTCTGGCCTTGAGTTCCTGACCCACTACAAACGCTTTGCGTTCAAGATGTTCACCTTTGTGGATGCAGACACTTTGGCCCCTTTGAAGGACAGGGTACTGTATTTACTCTATTACAGCAGGAGTACTCTAATCAGGGTCTCATGGTCTACTGCAGGACTGCTGAGTTTTTGCCCTGATGCTTGATGGATTTGCCAGAAAGTCTACCCTCAAGGCTGAATCTGTCACTATGTTGAAAAGTAGTGCTGCTAACCTCAGACCAGTTTGAAATGGCCTTGGTTTAAATGGCTAATGTAGTTGATACATTTAAAGTTTGCTTTCTATCAGGTCTTCATCCACTGTAGTACAGAGGTGTGCCACCCTACTAGGACCCACTCCTGTCAACAGAGCTGCAACAGGCAAAGTAAGTAGCTTTTTGTATCTTCCAGTTGAAGTAGAACTTGCTGTTTATCTAGCCTAATTTTGTGAAGGTGTCATCAACCCTGGTACTATAGGGCTATGGGCTGTACATGCCTTGGCTCATCCCAGCATTAGAATGCAATAGCTATACCTTTTATTTGACCAGGGTTGGTGACTGTAAATGCTAATTCTGTGAATCTCAAGTTGGGATTTAGGGCCTTAGTGTCAAGCCAGTTTGTGCCTCATGATCTCCTGTTGCTCCATTAGGGAGAGATGTGGCTGCAGTGAATTCTGTGGCTGGAGAGACAGTGGTGTCCAGTGGGGAACTCATTCTGACCTGACCGTAACTACCTTCCACCTGTCAGGCCTGAAGAAATACTTCTGATCTACTTCAGCTTGGGATGAAGGTTTACTCTTTGACCTTGTAGCATACACACAATGAATATTGTGACTTGTAATCCTTTGGCTTGTTTAATAAAATGCTTGACTTTGAAATATCTGAGTTGTGACTTGACTAGAGAATTCTTTCTACATTTTGAGTGGAGGCTTGTTGCTCTAAGAACTCTGGTTCTGACATCCTTTCAATAACCTTGGCTGGCTGCTCTCACCAGGTATTTTGACATCTACATGCCACTAGCATTTCATATAAGGGTAATTTGTCAATGCCTTCACTACTTGAGGAATTATTTCTAAGCTAATGAAATAAATGGAAACATTTCCTGTAACCACTGACCTACAGTGTATATGGAGGGTAGCTTCACATGTGCTGTGTCCTGGCATTGGCTGAGACCAAGCAAAGGGAACGCTCTAAGAGCAGAGTATACTTGAATCCTGAAATGAATCAGTGACATGTCTAACAGGGTGATTAAGTATAGCAGATGTGGCTTGAGGGCAAGATCCTGCAGGTTATAATAGGTTCATGTGGAGAGGGATGTCTATGGAAAGCCTACTGTACCTGCCCTAGCATCTGGCTTTAACACATGTATCCACCCACTGCATATGACCACACTACCTAATGTCACATGACTGCACCTACACAGGACCGCCTTCCATCACCTATTGCCTGGCGTTCCAAATGTCTTAATGTTGACGTGTCCTATGCAACCTGTAGACACAGTTCATTAGGTCAGTGCCGTTCACTATGCAGAGCATGGAACTCCCAGCTCAAATGAACAGCAACCCTGGTTTCATAAAACCTCTCCCCTATTTGACCGTGTACTTGTATGTAGGCTACGTGTGCCTTGTAAATTGAGCTGTTTAATGTATTGTAATGTGTGGACCCCAGGAAAAGCTGCTGCTTTAGCAATGGGGATCCTAATAAAACCCAATCTCTTCAACCTGTATAAACACCAGTTCATTCGGTCAGTGCAGTCCCTTCATCCCTATACGGTCTCCCCATCTCTGAAACCCCCTCTGCTCTGTTCACACTACTCTCCCTCTAAGTAGTGAGAAGCCAGAAGTGCGCTGAGCATAACACCTCCCCCAGACTCCTTTCTCTCCACCATCCCTATCGGCTCTTCAGCTACCATCACTTAATTAACGCTATCATTCATCTTTGTATATACCACTTGATGGGCATAACAATTCCTCCAGAATCACTTTCTGCTCACTTAAGCAGGTGAGGTACAGAGGGAAGCTGAGCAGCCATGGCTTCTGTCTGAAAGGGAGTATTTCACTTGCTTTGTCAATGTAAACATGTTTCCCATTAAATCCCAATGAGTTGTCCAACAGCCCATGTCATCACTTTACTACCATCTGCTCCTTCTTCCCATAGCTTCCATTTAACTGAAGCAGCTCCACCTAGCACACTGCAATACCTCATCCAACCCCCAAGCCCACTACTGTGTAGACAGCCAGTTACATCCTGACAAAACACACTGGCTGACATTTGTGGAAACAAGGTCCTTTGCTGTTGTTCTGGGATTGATTTGCACTTTTCGCACAAGTACATTCATCTCTAGGAGACAATGTGTCGCCTTCCTGAGCGGTATGACGGCTGCGTGGTCCCATGGTGTTTATACTTGTGCACTATTGTTTGTACAGATGAACGTGGTACCTTCAGGCGTTTGTAAATTGCTCCCAAGGATGAACCAGACTTGTGGAGGTCTACAATTGTTTTTCTAAGGTCTTGGCTTATTTCTTTTGATTTTCCCATGATGCCAAGCAAAGAGGCATTGAGTTTGAAGGTAGGCCTTGAAATGCATCCATAGGTACGCCTCCAATTGACTCAAATGATGTCAATTAGCCTATCAGAAGCTTCTAAAGCCATGACATCATTTTCTGTAATTTTCCAAGCTGTTTAAAGGCACAGTCAACTTAGTGTATGTAAACTTCTGACCCACTGGAATTGTGATGCAGTGTAATCTCTGTAAACAATTTTTGAAAAAATTACTTGTGTCATGCACAAAGTAGATGTCTTAACCGACTTGCCAAAACTATAGTTTGTTAACAAGATTTGTGGAGTGGTTAAACAAGTTTTAATGACTAACCAAAGTGTATGTAAACTTCTGACTTCAACTGTATGTATAAGAATATGTAGGCTAAATGATAATGAACACACCTCTCCAGGCTCACTCATGCATGCACATGCACGCGTGTGTGATATTAATATTGCCTGTCAGTGGCCCCATCCTGGGCTTGTGAGAACCCAATCAGAGGCCATCTGGAGCATGGCCCCCTGGGATAGCGGCAGATGGACTGGAAGAACTGGTCACCACGCAGGTTACCAGAGATTACCTGACACGTCATCAGGTTAAAAAACAATGGTGTAGCAACTTAAAATTACTGGCAACACCACAACAGTGCTTCCTCTACTGTTACTTTGGCAAGGTGCACACACCTCTAGTATTCATCAGGCCCTCTTGAT
The DNA here is from genome assembly GCF_045679555.1 of Salvelinus alpinus. NCBI lineage: Eukaryota > Metazoa > Chordata > Actinopteri > Salmoniformes > Salmonidae > Salvelinus > Salvelinus alpinus. Next base: position 19,350,985 of record NC_092115.1, read on the forward strand.
TAGATTGACTACAGCAGTTATGTCCGTCTTCATTATTTGAATTAGTACTGGGCTTGAACAAAACCCTCCACACAATATGGGTCTGTAAAAGAGCAGAAATGACATCCCACTGCTGTAATATAATCATCAAAACACACACCTACATATTACTAACTACTGAAACTCAGAGCAGTGCAGCTTATCCAAAACACTCAGGGCTCGAGGGACAGGCTTGGGAAATCAAATTAGTAGCAAGAGATTGGACTGTCTGAAGATCTACTTTAATATAGGTAATGGAGGCTGGTGTTGGAGTACTGTAGTTATCATGAGTCAGCTAGAGAACACACGGACGCACAGTCACACACACAAACCCATGCATGCACGCACAAACACCAGCATATCGTCAGCACTTATACACACTTACACACACACCATCCTATTAGTGGTTCTGTCTCCAACCATGAGGCCAGGGATGTTGTCAGAGAGATTAAAAAATCCAACTGGGAGACTGTCACGCTGTCATGAGTTTACCTGTGGGTGGTTCTCATTTCCATAATCTAAAACACTCCAGGAAAGCATCATTGCCTTAGGAACAGCCCCTCCCCTTATTTTCTTATTTTGGCCTTTTAATGCACATGTTTTGTATTCTATCCTGCTAATACTATTTACCATTCCTTGTTTTTTTATCTATTTTTATTTTATTATGTACCTTGAGCTGTGGTCTCTGTATGTATTCTGCAATACAAAATACATGTAATTACTTTAATGGTCAGAGCCTTAAAGCTGGACTCCACCATGCTGACCATGAAACTTATTACAACAACAAAGTAGTCACTGCAAGCAACTAACACTGTTTTGAGTGATAGAGTGAGGGCTTTGCCTAGGTCTTTGTTGTGATTTTTTTGGGACAGAAAAAAATATGACCGGAACTTAAAAGAATGTTATTAACCGGTTCCCATGCTTTTAAAATAACGGGTCTGTTCCGGAACAGTATAGATCACTTTTGTTTCCTGGCCCAATTCTGTTCCTCAAATAATTTAATTATTTTACGGTTTTCGGTTCAGTTCCCTGAATTGGTTCCAACCCTTGGACCTAAGCAGTGGCGATTTTAGCATGTAAATACATATCTAATATGGTTGACTTGCTTAAACAAATGTGGTTTCTAATGACAATTGAGATGTACAAATTATGGCATAAGGGGACAAGCGGATAAGAGCCTATCCATAATTTCGATTAAGCGAGCTAGAACGGATGTAGTCAATAACTTTGTTCAGCATTTTTGAAATGTATAGCGATAGAATTCAGAACATGGGCTGTTCTTACAGTGTTCTCCCTGTACATCAAGTCAGAACCGTAGGATAAATAAAGGGGGCATATAAGCAGACAATGAAAGCTCTTACAATATTCGAAGATTACATTACAGGTTATAGGCTACATGTACACCACCAAGTCAGAACAGTAGGTGAAATTAAGAGGGGTAAATATACCCAATTATTAGGGTGAGGCACATGGGCTACTAACAGCTTACTACACAACATACACTTATGTATACTGTAGCTAAGAAAGTAATACTATCTCCCTGACATATTACATAATTTATGCAGCAGCACACAATACATTTTTGGACTCACCTTGTTGTGCTGTGATCACTTGAACAGGAAGGTGGCGTGGTGGTCCTTCGTGGCCAAATTTTGTCATCAGTCTGCCATTCTCTGGATTTATGGTGCTTTCAAGACAACTGGGAACTCGGGGGAAAAAACAAGGTTGAATCATGATGACGTCATTGATCTTCAGGTCGTAGCTCTAGAAAGAGGCCGGATTTCCAATTCCCAGTTGTCTTGAACTCACTGAAATCAAGTTTTCGCAGTTCCGAGTTAACAGTTTTGAGAGCGGCACAAATCATGCTTCATTGACAGCATAGCCAAATATCGAATGTTTATCATTTTAAACTTGGAAAAGGGACCCTTGATCCCAGATTTGGGACCATACAGCCACTCCACTGAATAGCAGGCTAGTGATTGTTAAATTTGCGATTTCCAACTTGTGTAATGTTTATGTGCAATGGCCGATGAGCACCGATACATTTTATCTATAATATCTCTTCATATGATAAGGATTTGCTATTAGATTGTCAACTTTATTCATGATGATTACTGCTAGCTAAGATTTAGAAAATATGATTTTGACATCAGTCTATTCAAAGCTACTGTACATTTTATCTGTGGCCAATGACCTTGAGCCTTCTTGGATTGTCACTTCTAATGTAACTCCATGGCAGCACCCATGGGAATAGAATTTTCTTGGTCTACCCTTAGACTTGGCAGTGACGTAGTGTCCCCATGAGTGACAGAACACTGAGCCAATCACGGCGCAATGCTCCTGTGAGGATCTGTGTTTATTGCACTATAACCCAATACTACATCACGTGATTGAATATTAGCAACTGTTGGCCTAGGTGCATGGGTGTCTGTGTGTGTGTGCTGGAAGTAACAGTTAGCCCCAGATAAGTGTGCTGGGAAGCTGTGGTTAGCCTTGAGTGAGAACAGTGTGCTTTCTATGCAGGTGCAAGTGGCTCAAACAATGTTACAGAGCTGTCTGACCTCAGTCTCTGGGGTGTGGGAGCGTAATCTACACAGCAACAGCGCCGGACACCAAGGAGCACCAAGAAGCTGGGACCAGCCTGAGCGCCGGCGATAGGCTGAGCAAGTTTAAACCACGCTCAGCCTCTACTGTGATAGGTCAACAGACGGGTTGGAACTACGTCTATCACCGTATAAGAACAGCTGTTTACTTACATCCTGGCAGTTCTCTGTTCTATCCTGCGAGGTGATACAGAGAACCCGTATATACGAAAATTGCATTTACCATTTATCGCTTGAGTTTAATAAAAACACTTAAACTATATTCGGTGACTCAATCACATTTTGTCCTGATACCAGATTTGAATTGACGCAAATCCCTTATACTCCGTATTTTCTGCAGGCTTGCCACACCACTACAGAAAGCACTGAGCTAGGCTGAAACACTTGCATTTTGGAGCTGCTTTACTCAAGAAAACAAAAAGAGACCATGTTTGTATTGCAGCTTTATTAACTCAATGATATATATATTTGACATTGTTTGAAAACATATGTGACACGTATTAATGCCAAAATAACATGCAAAACAGGCAAGCCCTGTTTTTGTGCTAAAAATGTGGGTCTCAAAACAGAATGACGGGTCGCCACTGGACCTAAGGCATTTGACCTCTAACCTGTGGTGTGTGCCAAAAATGTCCATTCCAGTCATTTCAGGAATCAATTTCCTGGATCAAATACAACTGACACTCACTCAAACCCAAATGTATGATGTAAGCATGCTGATTGTGCAATACGCAGTGTTCCATCAACTCTTTCTATCCAACGTGTCTGACTGAGGAGGCTGGTGGGAGGAGCTATAGGAGGAAGGTTCATTGTAATGGCTGGAATGGAATTAAATGGAACAGTATCAAACACATCAAACATATGGAAACCATATGTTTGACTCCATTCCATTGATTCCATTACAGCCATTACAATGAGCCCGTCCTCCTATAGCTCCTCCAACCAGCCTCCTCTGGTGTTTAAAGAGATTGTATCATTCATTGTCCCTCCTTCACACCTGCAGTATTTCATCATCGGGTCAGGTGTGCAGAGAGAGAGAGGTGGGGAGGGGTGGGGGGAGAGCAGGTAGCTTTATTCTGGCAGGAGATAGAGTTAAACTGAGCCCAGCTCCGTGTGTGTGCAGAGACAGGAATGCTGACTATGAGAAGGTAGATTCCCCTGAAGAGAAAAGTAGTGTGTGTGTGTGTGACACAAAGGGATTTAGAAGTGTTTCTCTCTGGGGCGCATCTCTTGCTTATGCTCTAATCACTCTCAATAGTGCGATCACACACATACGCACACCACAAACGGTACACACACCTTGCACGCACGCACACACACAGCACACACTTGCTCTTTCTCATATACCTATCAATGTGCACACACACACCTTGCACACACAAACACAAACTGACACGCGCGCACACACACGCAGATTGTATTGGGATGCGTCTGCAGTTCTCTGCGGGGTGTTTCTCCAGTTCTGCTTGATCATGACTTTGATCTCTGCAGCAGCCAGAGATCCTCCTGAACCCTCGCTGGCCCTGAGGACAGGAGCCTGCTGCATCTAACATCTGTTCTGACAGAGGCTTACCCCACACGAGACACACAAACAAACTTCTCAAAGGAAGATATCAGATGGAATGTTTATAACCCTTCAAGACACCATCTGTCTAACCATCCCTCTATCCATCCACCTCATGAGTCATACAGGAGGCCGATGGTGGCAGTGGCAGCCAGCTGTCCCAGCATGTATTGCACCAGACAAGAGTTCCAGAACTCGCTGACCCAGACACCTGTCTCAAGTTGCACTGCAGATGTCACCTGGGGTCACATGACCAAACAAGCACCATCATCCAGAGCCGGCTATACGGGATGGCAAAGCCGGACATGCACCCCCGAAATAGAATTTGCCCCATACACATAACAAATGGTATATGAATTACAATGCCCGGTTTTGCCAATGTAGCATTATCTGGCCTGCCAGTAGCGCAGACTGGGACAGAGGCTATGCCGGGTGTGCTCTCATGATCTGAGGAGAGGAGGGGGTAATAATGTAATAGATGTAACAGGAAAGGGCCTTCTCCAAACTGTTGCCACAAAGTTGGAAGCACAGAATTGTCTAGAATGTCATTGTGTGCTGTAGCGTTAAGATTTCCCTTCACTGGAACTAGGGGGCCTAGCCCCAACCATGAAAAACAGCCCCAGACCATTATTCCTCTGTCGGACTACCAGATGGTGAAGCGTAATTCATCACTCCAGAGAACGTGTTTCCACTGCTCCAGAGTCCAATGGTGGCAAGCTTTACACCAAACCAGCTGACACTTGGCATTTCGCATGGCTAGTGTGTGGCTGCTCAGCCATGGAAACCCATTTCATGAAGCTCCAGATGAACAGTTCTTGTGCTGATGTTGCTTCTAGAGGCAGTTTGGAACTCAGTAGTGAGTGCTGCAACCGAGGACAGACGATTTTCACGCGTTACGTGCTTTAGCACTCGGCGGTCCTGTTCTGTGAGCTTGTGTGGCCTACCACTTCGCGGCTAAGTCGTTATTGCACCTAGACGTTTCCAGAATTAACAGCACTTGAAGTTAATCGGGGCAGCTCTAGCATGGCAAAAATATGACGAACTGACTTGTTGGAAAGGTGGCATCCTATTACAGTACCACTTTGAAAGTCACTGAGCTCTTCAGTGAGGCCATTCTACTACCAATGCTTATCTATGGAGGTTGCAAGTTTTATTTTATTTTTTAACCCACAATTTTGTGGTATCCAATTGGTAGTTACAGTCTTGTCCCATCGCTGCAACTCCCGTACAGACTCGGGAGAGGCGCAGGTCGAGAGCCGTGCATCCTCCGAAACACAACCCAGCCAAGCCACACTGCTTCTTGACACAGCGCCCGCCTCACCAATGTGTCGGAGGAAACACTGTACACCTGGCGACCATGTCAGCGTGCACTGCGCCCGGACCGCCACAAGAGTCGCTAGTGCTCGATGGGACAAGAACATCCCTGCCGGCCAAACCCTCCCCTAACCCGGACGACGCTGGGCCAGGTGTGCGCCGCCCCATGGGTCTCCTGGTAGCCGGCCGCGACAGAGTCTGGACTCGACCCAGGATCTCTAGTGGCACAGCTAGCACTGCGATACAGTGCCTTAGACCACTCCGCCACTTGGGAGGCCCAGGTTGCATGGCTTTGTGCTCGATTTGAAACACCTGTCAGCAACGGGTGTGGCTGAAATAGCCGAATCCACTAATTTGAAGGGGTGTCCACATACTTTTGTATATATACAGTAGTATATTTAGTAGTTAAAATTGGGCACCTAGCCATGCAATGTCACAAGGTACCGCATAGTGGTTAGAGTGTTGGGCCAATAACCGAAAGGTTGCTGGATTGAATCACCGAGCTGACAAGGTAATAATCTGCCGGTTGTTCCCCGGGAGCCGAAGGCGTGTATGTCGATTATGGCAGCCCCCGCACCTCTCTGATTCAGAGGGTTAAATGCGGAAGACACATTTCAGTTGAATGCATTCAGTTGTACAACTGACTAGGTATCCCCCTTTCCCTTCATTACCTTGTTTAGGAAGCTCAGGGCCGGGTCAAATTTACACAGAAAGGGAAAAAGGGGAAACAATTGTTTCAGACAGCTACAGCTAATAATAGGCTTGATAGTAGCTACTAGCTTCATTAAGTTTTGGTAATGGTGAGCGGAATATTTATAGCTGGCTGATCAGCATGGATATCCGAAAATGGCTGGGCACTGGCAAGAACAAAAAAACGGAGGACCACCATGTCGAGTGTGATGCCGAGCTCACACAAGCAGCCTACTGGCCTGACCACCAAGGTTACGCAGCCAAGCAGCAAATGTACAGTAATACCCACCCGCCTGCTGATCAACAAGATCGAGAAGAGCCAGGTAGTACCAACAGCATGCAGGTAACATCACAACAAGCACCTGCACCTCTGTTACCCTAGCCACCAGCACCTGACGACCTGTTGGATCTAACAAAAACTGAACCAGTGGAAGGAGAGTTGACTGATTCTTGCAAAGTAAAATTGCAATCACAGCCAGCAACAACAAATGGTCCCACTCAGTGTTCTTCAAAGATAGGACGGGCCTTTGTCTGCGATGACAACGGTGCTGTTGGCACTGAAACATGAATTTGGATTAACATTTGGGACATCTACAGCAATGTGCGAAAATTCCTTCTCCACTCTGAATAACACATTCAGTGAACATGTTACATCAACGAAAAGCCCAGCTTGTCCAGCTGGCATTCGAGAGGGAGCTGACAAGTACATTTTGCCAGGAAGGAGAATGGAATCAGAAATATATCTAGAGGTTCATCAGAGCATGGAGGCTGCAACTCATCTAAATCATAAGCTACAACATTTATGGCCCTGGCCGCCGTGCCAGAATGATTAATTAATTGGTTTTCCCTCGTAAGCCTACTGATTGTTTGGCAGATTTTTTTATGTAATCTTTTAGATCAGTCTTTCTTAAAGTATGGGTCGTGACCCACCTGTAAATGGTGGTAAATGTATAATTATTTCATTAATTACTGGAATTGATTTGGCCAAGTGCATCTGTGCTCTCTGTTCAGTGGCCTCTCTGCTTAGAAGAGGTCTCTGCTCAGTTTGGCAGCTGCGCGAGTGTGAGAGGGAGATGCCCGTGTGCTTCGCGGTTTACTGGATCTTTTTTCTGCAGTTTTCTTGGAGATCACTCCGCGACACACACGATGCAGCGCTGTCGTTCAAGCCACTGACTTGTTATTCCCACTCGCCATCACTCACCGCTGTCATGGAATGGACTCATGCTAGACACAAGTTCTGACTGAGCTCAATAGTCATGAAATGGACTCATGCTAGACACAAGTTCTGACTGAGCTCAATAGTCATGAAATGGACTCATGCTAGACACAAGTTCTGACTGAGCTCAATTGTCATGAAATGCATATAGCGATGAGTTTCTCTCTCTTTCATACAAACTTATATCGAGAAGCGCCCACAATGTGTTTTGTGCGGGGAAGTGCTTAGTAATGAGTCTCTAGGAAGAAATTAATAAAACGGTGGTGGTAAACCCAGGGAGTTCTTTCAGAACAGGACAGAATGTTTCAGGAAACAGTGCTTCAACAGTGGAAAAGTAAGTCAGCTAGCAAGGCATTGTTGTCATTTTATAACAGGTGATGATAATCAGAAATACGGGAGTACTAACTAACTCTCATAGTAGTAGATGTGAGTTTCTCTTTCAAACAATCCCCTGGCCTTGTACACAGCTAATAGCTAACATTAGCCAAACAAGCTAGTAACAGTACAGATGAAGATGAAAAATGATCAGGCCTACTGTACATCTACTGTAGAAATGATTGTTAAAAACTAGTTTAGGTTGGAACTGTTGCTGTTAAAATACAATAATATTTTATATTCTTAACTTTCAACAATAATTTCTACAGTAAGATGTACAGTGGCCTGATCGTTTTTAATCTGTACTGTTACTTAGGGTTGCAATATCAAAAAGCCTGCATGTGTGTTCTGTTATTCATCTGTGTGATGTGATCAATCTGTTTATTCCAGTTCAGAATGAAAATGATTTATTGTATTTTAACAGCAACAGTTCCAACCTAGACAGATGTAAGAGTTTTCAATGGGGGAAAATAAACATTAATAGATATTTATATGGATATTTAATTACATTGTCATTTGTTTTTGTCTATATTGCATTTGTTTTAGGCTTAAGGGCAATGAAATGTACTGATATTTATGTATAGTTGCATATTTTCATAAGCTTGGGTCCCAGGAAAACAGAATTTCTAATTCGGGTCCCAGGCTGAAAAAGTTTAAGAACCCCTGTTTTAGATTTATCTGTGATTCTTAATGTCAGTGTTTCCTTTTGAGGGTCTAATTCATATTGATAGATATACAGCTTTGCGTTATTTGACGGGTACAAGGCCCAATGTAGCCTATTGGTTGTTCTCTGAGGTTACGCTGAAATTGGCAGTGCATGTAATGTTATCGTTTCATCGTGCTGACTGGCGGTAGCCTTCCTTCTGTCCATGGTCCTGAATGGCATAGTCCATCACTCTAAGACATGTGCTACTGAAATTGTATATGGTTAAGGACAATGGTGCAACACTAATAAAAAATAATATATTATACCAAATGCGCTTTCTCCCTTGTTTGATAGCGGTCGCTGTCCGCAGTTCTGAAATATCAGTTGAGCTGTTGAATTGGCACCTTTTTTCCCCCTTGACCAGTTGATATGTGCATAAAGGCAAAGTTAACCAGCATATTAGTGTTGAAAAAAATGCAATGGAGGAAACAGTGGAGTTAGGTGGCGAGAAAACAGCCCTAATTATCTAAGAAAGTGAGGAGAGAGGAAACCCCAACTTAATTAGATCTATAATCTCACTGTTAAATCTGCCTGGCTTTATAAATATATACAGCGCCTTCGGAAAGTATTCAGACACCTTGACTTTTCTTCATTTTGTTACGTTACAGCCTTATTCTAAAATTGATTCAATCGTTTTCCCCCCTCATCAATCTACAGACAATATTATTATTTTTTTTGTTGCTAATTTGGAAGAAAAATAAAAACGGAAATATCATATTTACATAAGTATTCTGACCCTTTACGCAGTACTTTGTTGAAGCACATTTGGCAGCGATTACAGCCTCAAGTCCTCTTGAGTATGACACTAAAAGCATGGCACACCTGTAATTGGAAAGTTTCTTCCATTCTTCAATGCAGATCCTCTCAAGCTCTGTCAGGTTGGATGGGGAGTGTTGCTGCACAGCTATTTTCAGGTCTCTCCAGAGCTGTTCGATCGGGTTCAAGTCTGGGCTCTGGCTGGGCCACTCAAGGACATTCAGAGATTTGTCCCGATTTGTAATTTTTTTAAATTTAATTTAATTTAACCTTTATTTAACTAGGCACTCCTGTATTGTCTTGGTCGTTGTCCTGTTGGAAGATAAACCTTCGCCCCAGTCTGAGGTCCTGAGTTCTCCTGAGCAGGTTTTCATTGTGGATCTCTCTGTACTTTGCTCTGTTCATCTTTGCCTCAATCCTGACTAGTCTCTTGTTTTTCATGGTCAGAGAGTCTTTAGGTGCCTTTTGGCAAACTCCAAGCGAGCTGTCATGTGCCTTTCACTGAGGAGTGGCTTCTGTCTGGCCACTCTATCATAAAGGCCTGATTGGAGAAGTGCTGCAGGGATGGTGTTCCTTCTGGATGGTTCTCCCATTTCCACTGAGGAACTCTGGAGCACTATCAGAGTGACCATTGGCTTCTTGATCTTCTCCCTGACCAAGGCCCTTCTCCCCCGATTGCTCAGTTTGGCCGGGCGCCCAGCTCTAGGAAGAGTCTTCGTGGTTCCAAACTTATTCCATTTAAGAATGATGGAGGCCACTGTGTTCTTGGCGACCTTCAATGCTGCAGAAATGTTTTGGAACCCTTCACTAGAACCGTGCCTCGACACAATCCTGTCTCGGAGCGCTATGGACAATTCCTTCGACCTCATGGCTTGGTTTTTTTTCTGACATGCACTGTCAACTGTGGGACCTTATATAGACAGGTGTAAGCCTTTCCAAATCATGTCCGATCAATTGAATTTACCACAGGTGGACTCCAATCAAGTTGTAGAAACATCTCAAGGATTATCAATGGAAAATGGATGCACCTGAGCTCAATTTCGAGTCTCAAATAAAATTGTATTGGTCACATACACATGCTTAGCAGACTATGCAGTAAAATCTAACATGTAATCTAACAAATTCACAACAACTACCTTATACACACAAATACACACAAATATAAAAGGATGAATAAGAATATGTCATTATAAATATATGGATGAGCGATGGCATAGGCAAGATGCAGTAGATGGTGTAGAATACAGTATATACATATGAGATGAGTAATGTAGGACATGTAAACATTATTAAAGTGACGTTATTTAAAGTGACTAGTGATACCTTTATTAAGTCTGTTTATTTAAGTGGCCAGAGATTTGAGTCAGTATGTTGGCAGCAGCCTCTGTATGTTAGTGATGGCTGTTTAACAGTCTGATGGCCTTGAGATAGAAGCTGTTTTTCAGCCTCTCGGTCCCAGCTTTGATGCACCTGTACTGACCTCGCCTTCTGGATGATAGCGGGGTGAACAGGCAGTGGCTCGGGTGGTTGTTGTCCTTGATGATCTTCTTGGCCTTCCTGTGACATCGGGTGCTGTAGGTGTCATGGAGAGCAGGTAGTTTGCCCCCGGTGATGCGTTGTGTAGACCGCACTACCCTCTGGAGAGCCTTGCGATTGAGGGCAGTGCAAATGCCGTACCAGGCGGCGATACAGCCCGACAGGATGCTCTCGATTGTGCACCTGTAAAAGTTTGTGAGTGTTTTAGATGACAAGCCAAATACCTTAAGCCTCCTGAGGTTGAAGAGGCACTGTTGCGCCTTCTTCACCACGCTGTCTGTGTTGGTGGACCATTTCAGTTTGTCCGCGATGTGTACGCCGATGTGGATGGGGGGGTGCTCCCTCCACGATCATCTCCTTTGTTTTGTTGACGTTGAGTGAGAGGTTATTTTCCTGACACCCCACTCCGAGGGCTCTCACCTCCTTCCTGTAGGCTGTCTCGTCGTTGTTGATAACCAGGCCTACCACTGTAGTGTCGTCTGCAAACTTGATGATTGAGTTGGAAGCATGGCCACGCAGTCATGGGTGAACAAGGAGTTCAGGAGAGGGCTGAGAACGCACCCTTGTGGGGCCCCAGTGTTGAGGATCAGCGGGTGGAGATGTTGTTTCCTACCTTCACCACCGGTGGGCAGCCCGTCAGAAAGTCCAGGACCCAGTTGCACAGGGCGGGGTTTGGAGGGTTTGGGCGAGTTTGGAGGGTACTATGGTGTTAAATGCTGAGCTGTAGTCAATGAACAGCATTCTTACATAGGTATTCCTCTTGTCCAGATGGGATAGGGCAGTGTGCAGTGTGATGGCGATTGCGTCGTCTGTGGACCTATTGGGGCGGTAAGCAAATTGGAGTGGGTCTAGGGTATCAGGTAGGATGGAGGTGATATGGTCCTTGACTAGTCCCCCAAAGCACATCATGATGACAGAAGTGAGTGAAATAGGGCGATAGTCATCTAGTTCAGTTACCTTAGCTTTCTTGGGAACAGCAACAATGGTGGCCACCTTGAAGCATGTGGGGACAGCAGACTGGGATAGGGATTGGTTGAATATGTCCGTAAACACACCAGCCAGCTGGTCTGCGCATGCTCTGAGGACGCGGCTAGGGATGCCGTCTGGGCCAGCAGCCTTGCGAGGGTTAACACGTCAAAATGTTTTACTCATGGTGAAGGAGAGCCCAAAGGTATTGGTAGCGGGCCGTGTCAGTGGCACTGTATTGTCCTCAAAGCGAGCAAAGAAGATGTTTAATTTGTCTGGGAGCAAGACGTCGGTGTCCGCGACGAGGCTGGTTTTCTTTTGTAATCTGTGGTTGACTGTAGACCCTGCCACATACGTCTCCTGTTTGAGCCTTTGAATTGCGACTCCAGTTTGTCTCTATACTGACGCTTTGCTTGTTTGATTGCCTTGCGGAGAGAATAGCTGCACTGTTTGTATTCAGTCGTGTTTCCGGTCGCCTTGCCATGATTAAAAGCGATGGTTCGCGCTTTCAGTTTTGTGCGAATGCTGCCATCAATCCACGGTTTCTGGTTAGCGAAGGTTTTAATGGTCACAGAGGGTACAACATCTCTGATGCACCTGCTAATAAACTCGCTCACTGAGTCAGCGTATACATCAATGTTATTGTCTGAGGCAATCCGGAACATATCCCAGTCCACGTGATCGAAGCAATCTTGAAGCGTGGAATCTGATTGGTCAGACCAGCGTTGTATTGACCTGAGCATGGGCGTCTCCTGTTTTAGTTTCTGTCTGTAGGCTGAGAGCAACAAAATGGAGTCATGGTCAGATTTGCCGAAGGCAGGGCGGGGGAGGGCTTTGTATGCATCGCGGAAGTTAGTGTAGCAATGATCCAGGAAGCTACCAGCTCTTGTCGTGCATTTGATATGCTGATAGAATTTAGGAAGTATGGTTCTTAGGTTAGCTTTGTTAAAATCCCCAGCTACAATAAATGCAGCCTCAGGATGTATGGTTTTCAGTTAACATAGAGTCCAGTGAAGTTCTTTCAGGGCCGACGAGGGGCCGATCCGTCTGCCTCTCCTGCGGCGACCGCGTTGTTTTGAGTCGGCCTCTGGGATAAGATTGCATGTCCAGGGTGGAGGTCTGAACAAAGGATCCGCTTCGGGAAAGGCGTATTCCTGGTCGTAATGATGGTAAGTTGACATCGCTTTTATATCCAACAGTTCTTCCCGGCTGTATATAATAACACTTGAGATTTTCTGGGCTAACGATGTAAGAAATAAAACATAAAAAAACAAATAACTGCATAGTTTATCAGGACCTGAAACGAGGCGACCATCTCTGTCGGCGCCATCTTGCTAGTCTCATTGCAAAGGTTTTTTTTATTTTTATTAATTTGCTAAAATTTCTACAAATCTGTTTTCACTTCATCATTATGGGATATTGTGTATAGATTGCTGAGGATTTTCTTTTATCTAATCCATTTTAGAATAAGGCTGTAATGTAACAAAATGTGGAAACAGTCAAGGGGTCTAACTACTTTCCAAAGGTGCTGTATATCTACAGAAATAAGACAGATCCTGCTTCTGTAGCCTGTTTGAGTGTTTGTTTCATATCCTACTGATTCTGTGAGCACCAAGCCTCACGAAACCACAACATGCCGAATAAACAATTTTACAAATTCATCTGTTTTTAATCTTTTCTATGCTGTAATAAAGGCTTTACACTTATTTTCATTAGAACAGCCTCTCTGGTATTACTTATAATTTATTAAGTGTTTACACTGTTCCAAATTGTCAGACAAATTATATATTTTTTTATATAATAATCCTCCTTTTTCTTGATCTCCTTATCGTTATTATTACTATTATGATAATCCATATAATAATAAGTAATGTCATTAGCATTAGTAGGCTTAGTATAGCAGCCTTGTATACTCACCATCGAGCTGTAGGCCTAAGAGCGCATCCTGTTTAGTCTTAATACCGTAACTTACTTAGGCCTACATTTATACTACCCACCACTGCAACCTGTACGCTCTCGTTGGCTGACCCTCGCTTCATACTCGTAGCCAAACCCACTGGCTTCAGGTCATCTACAAGTCTCTGATAGGTAAGACCCCGCCTTATCTCAGCTCACTGGTCACCATTGCAGCACCCATCTGTAGCACGCGCTCCAGCAGGTATTTCTCTCTAGTCACCCCCAAAGCCAATTCCTCCTTTGACCGCCTTTCCTTCCAGTTCTCTGCTGCCAATGACTGGAATGAATTGCAAAAATCACTGAAGCTGGAGACTCTTACCTCCCTCACTAGCTTTAAGCACCAGCTGTCTGAGCAGCTCACAGATCACTGCACCTGTACATAGCCCATCTGTAAATAGCCCACCCAACTACCTCATCCCCATACTGTATTTATGTATTTATCTTGCTCCTTTTCACCCCTGTATCTTTACTTGCACATTCATCTTCTGCCCATCAATCACTCTAGTGTCTAATTGGTATATTGTAATTACTTCGCCACCATGGCCTATTTATTGCCTTACCTCCCTTTTCTTACCTCATTTGCACACACTGTATATAGATTTTCTTCAACTGTATTATTATTACATTATTACTGTATGTTTTGTTTATTCCATGTGTAACTCTGTGTTTGTAACGATTGTTGTTGGTGGAAGGAGAAGAGGACCAAAGTGCAGCGTGGTACGTATTCATAATAATTTAATAAAGAATGAATACTAAACAAAAACAACAAACCGACAAACGAACAGTTCTGTAAGGTGCAAACAAAAACACTAAACAGAAAATAACTACCCACAACCCATAGTGGGAAAACAGGCTACCTAAGTATGATTCTCAATCAGAGACAACGATCGACACCTGCCTCTGATTGAGAACCATACTAGGCCAAACACATAGAAATATAACGACTAGAACAAAACATAGAAAAACAACATAGAATGCCCACCCCAACTCACGCCCTGACCAACTAAAATAAAGACATAAAAAAGGAACTAAGGTCAGAACGTGACAGTGTTGTTGTGTGTGTCGAACTGCTTTGCTTTATTCTTGGCCAGGTCGCAGTTGTAAATGAGAACTTGCCTACCTGGCTAAATAAAGGTGAAATAAAAAATAAATAAAATAAACATTTCAATACTTATATAGGCTACTGTATCAATCAATAATTCATTTGTTAATGTCATCACACAGCATAGTCATTCATGATTTTAAATGAAATGAAACATGAAATGAAAGCAACCCTTGAATAATTTGCCTAAACAATCAATAAACCGTTCTATTTCAGCAATTGCAATCACGAATGCGTGCGACTGCTTTTAGTCTTTGCTGTAATAAAGGCTTTATAAAAAAAACATTACAACATACTCTGGTACGCTTACAATTTATTTTGTGTTGTTTACATTGTTCCAAATGGTCAGAAAAATTATATTGTAATCTAACAGCCCCTGTTTGGTACACATAATATGCACGCAGCGCTTTATCCTTACCTTTCCTTTTCTTGATCTCCAGTATTTTCCACAACTAGTCCAATTTATTCCACACATCTGACTTCCCCTTTACCTCCTGAGCAACCAGTAAACATTCTCCTGTTTCAAGTTTATTTGTCATGTCCTCTGCATCCATTTTGCTGTCACATGTATTACAGTGTTCAACATTTGTTATAACCAATTTATTGATGTGATTATGATATACTATATAGTTGAAGTCGGAAGTTTACATACACTTAGGTTGAAGTCATTAAAACTTGTTTTTCAACCACTCCACAAATTTCTTGTTAACAAACTATAGTTTTGGCAAGTCGGTTAGGACATCTACTTTGTGAATGACAAGTCATTTTTCCAACAATTGTTTACATACAGATTGTTTCACTTATAATTTACTGTGTCACAATTCCAGTGGGTCAGAAGTTTACATACACTAAGTTGACTGTGCCTTTAAACAGCTTGGAAAATTCCAGAAAATTATGTCATGGCTTTAGAAGCTTCTGATAGGCTAATTTACATAATTTGAGTCATTTGGAGGTGTACCTGTGGATGTATTTCAAGGCCTACCTTCAAACTCAGTGCCTCTTTGCTTGACATCATGGGAAAATCAAAAGAAATCAGCCAAGACCTCAGAAAAACAATTGTAGACCTCCACAAGTCTGGTTCATCATTGGGAGCAATTTCCAAACGCCTGAAGGTACCACGTTCATCTGTACAAACAATAGTACGCAAGTATAAACACCATGGGACCATGCAGCCGTCATAACGCTCAGGAAGGAGACGCGTTCTGTCTCCTAGAGATGAACGTACTTTGGTGCGAAAAGGGCAAATCAATCCCAGAACAAAAGCAAAGGACCTTGTGAAGATGCTGGAGGAAACACAAAAGTACAAAAGTATCTATATCCACAATAAAACGAGTCCTATATCGACATAACCTGAAAGGCCTCTCAGCAAGGAAGAAGCCACTGCTTCAAAACCACCATAAAAAAGCCAGACTATGGTTTGCAACTGCACATGGGGAAAAAGATTGTACTTTTTGGAGAAGTGTACTTTGGTCTGATGAAACAAAAATAGAACTGTTTGGCCATAATGACCATTGTTATGTTTGGAGGAAAAAGGGGGACGCTTGCAAGCCGAAGAACACCCTCCCAACCGTGAAGCACGGGGGTGGCAGCATCATATTGTGGGGGCGCTTTGCTGCAGGAGGGACTGGTGCACTTCACAAAATAGGTGGCATCATGAGGTAGGAAAATTATGTGGATATATTAAAGCAACATCTCAAGACATCAGTCAGGAAGTTAAAGCTTGTTCGCAAATGGGTCTTCAAAATGGACAATGACCCTAAGCATACTTCCAAAGTTGTGGCAAAATGGCTTAAGGACAACAAAGTCAAGGTATTGGAGTGGCCATCACAAAGCCCTGACCTCAATCCTGTAGAACATTTGTGGGCAGAACTGAAAAAGCGTGTGCGAGCAAGGAGGCCTACAAACCTGACACCAGCTCTGGCAGGAGGAATGGGCCAAAATTCACCCAACTTATTGTGGGCAGCTTGTGGAAGGCTACCCGAAACATTTGACCCAAGTTAAACTATTGGAAGGCAATGCTACCAAACACTAATTGAGTGTATGTAAACTTCTGGCCCAGTGAGAATGTGATGAAATAAATAAAAGCTGAAATAAATCATTCTCTCTACTATTATTCTGACATTTCACATTCTTAAAATTAAGTGGTGATCCTAACTGACCGATTAAATGTCAGGAATTGTGAAAAACTGAGTTTAAATGTATTTGGCTAAGGTGTATGTAAACTTCCGACTTCAACTGTAGGTCAGGCCCTATTGGTCACGGGCATGCGATGCATACATGTATCACGTAAAGAGGTTGAGGGAATAGGGGTTGAGGGAATAGGGAATGTTTTTCCTGAACAAATTACAGATTTCGATGCCAGAACTTTTCAGTCTGAAATGGCTGTAATTATGTTGCAGCTTCAGCAACACGGACAGCGTGGTAACACTGTTGATGTTCTGTGGTGGTCGCTGCAGCAGAGAGGAAAGAGAGACAAGGGTGCTAGTCACACAGTCACTTGCTGTCTTTTTTTTAACACAGCGCAGCAATTCTGAGACCCGCCAGACACAATCAAATGAAATGCAGTCGGAATCCCTCTAGTCATTTGTGTATCTTCATTATTTCATCAAACAGTGCACTTAAAGCATCAGACAAGCTCAATGCATATAGTTGATTGGTCGAAAGAACAGACGACTCTCGGTCAAACAAGATTTTTGTAGTCGGGGACAACCGTATGTGAAAGTGATGTCAATACTATGTAAACCTCACATAGCCTACTTTTTCTCTCCCTCTCTTGCTATACTGTGTGTGTGTTTGTCACGCTCCTCTTCCTGGAAATGACTGGTACATGTTCATGATATTTTATTAAATCAGAACACTTGAACAAAAATAACAAAGAGAAAGACGAACAGTTCTGTAAGGTAACTAAACTATACAGAAAACAACTACCCACAAAACACAGGTGGGAAAAGGCTGCCTAAGTATGATTCCCAATCAGAGACAACGATAGACAGCTGCCTCTGATTGAGAACCACACCCAGCCAAACACAAAGAAATAGAAAACATAGAAATAAAGAAACTAGAATGCCCACCCTAGTCACACCCTGGCCTAACCAAAATAGAGAATAAAAGCCTCTCTATGGCCAGGGCGTGACAGTGTTTGTATGTTGCACTCGGAATTGGCATTTACTCTTATTTGCGGCAGATTCAAATTAGCTACTGTCATGGAGGACATTTCACATCATCTATGACTATAGAATATACACTTAGTTCGACTGAGTTAGATTTCCAAAACTCTCCCACACAGAAAATTTTGCTCACCTGGAGAAGTGGTGGCTTGGTTACGCTCATTATATAGTGTCACAAATTTGACAGAAATGTAGCCTATAGTTGTAATTATTGAAGTTTAAGTTATGAAGCCTGTAAGAATCTTTGATAAGTTAGTGGTGCTCAGCCTGTTGAGCTGATCTGTGTGTGTTGGTAGGTGCAAGTTATGTGTAGCCTAGGCCTACTGGAGCTTGGCTGCATTTCGGGTACACATGTTGTAGTGGGGCGTATCTTTCTTGTGTTATTATATAAAGCGATGCTTGTTGATGTGTACAGCTACATGTGAACAGTAGTAGGACCAATCTACCTTGTGGTATTAGGGCTCTAAAGCAATACTAGTTGTTCCCCCCCATGGATTTAAAATGCCCACTCAGGCATGTCATCCTGGGTCACAGATGGGTCAAAGTAAGGAACAACAAGTCCTGTCTGGAAACAGACCTAAACCCCACCATATGGTGACTATAGTAGGTGGATTTACTGTATACCGTATAGCACTTTTAATGCAGGTGTTCAATGGGAAGTCACCTCAACTCACCTCATCCACTACCAATATTTGGCATCAACCTGAACACTGATGTCTTGCCAAGACTCAAAAAACTGGTTCACACCTCTGACCTCAAAAAACTTCCATCCTGGTAAAGGTCAAATGAAAAGGATCAGCACATCTGTTAACGCCAATCAGTTGTATTTCTCCATAGCCACTGCCGATCAATCTTTATGTCTCTGAAGTACTATTCAGAGTTAAAGCATATAGCTGGAGATGACAACATGACATCATAGCTTTGTTTAGTTAGTTACCATAAAGATCTTAACTGTGCTCTGTCTGAACTACGCTCTGTGTGTTTCCCACATCCCATCCAACACTATTCCTGCACTCCCTAAGTGGGAGAAATGATCTTGTAAATGGATGGAAAATCTTACCCTGCAAGGGTCAGTATGGATGCAGGGTTTTCTTGCAGCCAAGCAACAACACACCTGATTCAACTCATCAAAGGCTTCATGGATTATGATTATTTGAGTTAGTTACTGCCTGGATGGAGCAAACACCTGCACCCACACTGGCAGTAATGTAGTGGTAAAGAGAAAGGTAAACGCTAATGCTAACAAAGGCAATTTTAGTTCCATAACCGGTTCATTTTAAATGCTAGGCTATTCTCCAAAGGATATAAACGGTGTATACGTGTATTTCACTACCTCACTGCTGGACACCAGACCTGATAGTGTAAAATAGCCCACCCTTGGTCTAGTAAAACAAGAGATATTTTCGGTTTCAGCCCCATCTGTGGCTCCGAGCCACAGGCTCTGTTAAAAAACCAATACACAGCAGAGGCATCTGTCAAACTTAAACCCCATATTACATTTCTACATGTGTTTTCAAAAGGTACTGGGCCCGCTTGCTTCAAAGTAAATGTCAGCTAGCTCTCTCACATATTTGGATTAATATCTGAAATATGAGCCATCTGTCAATCAATTCTCCCTGAGGAGAACAAAGGCCTGCCTCCATTTCCGATGAAGGGAGTTTAATGTACTGTATATAAAGCACAGGCTGCAATCTGAGTCTGAGACAAACATTCACACACATCACACACGTGTATGTACACACACCATACATCACACACATACATGCTGGCACACAGGCACACACACACCTTACACATGCAATTGTATAGGCCATCTATTTCTCTGTAATGAACTGGAGGTCCAGAGCTAGTGAAGGATGAGGCCATCGATCATGGTGCTGTTGGATAGCGGTCAGAGGAGGAGACAAGGGCAGAGCAGACAACACGTAGCGGAGAGACTCCGACCGCCATTTTACATTACTATTGAACGCCTCACTGAGACAGACACATAACTTACATTGATCTCAACACCCGTAGAGACTGAAAATAGCCCTCTGTCTCATATGCAGCACGCTACATACATGTGCAGAGGGCAGGGGCACAGACCAACACACATGAACACTAACACACGCACACACACACACACACACACACACATACACACCAGTGAATGAACACACTCTTGAACACGGATGTGCACCAAAAGAAACCTATCGACACAAAACAAGAAAAGAGACAAAAAAATACAGATTCTCTCACACATATACACCACATATACGAGACACTCCCACATATACGAGACACTCCCACATATACACCTCATATGCGAGACACTCCCACATATACGAGACACTCCCACATATACACCACATATAAGAGACACTCCCACATATACGAGCCACTCCCACATATACACCACATATACGAGCCACTCCCACATATACCACATATAAGAGACACTCCCACATATACACCACATATAAGAGACACTCCCACATATACACCACATATACGAGCCACTCCCACATATACAAGCGACTCCCACATACACAAGACACTCCCACATATACGAGACACTCCCACATACACCACATATACGAGACATTCCCACATATACACCACATATACAAGCCACTCCCACATATACGAGCCACTCCCACATATACACCACCTATACAAGCCACTCCCACATATACACCACCTATACGAGACACTCCCACATATACACCACATATACAAGACACTCCCACATACACCACATATAAGAGACACTCCCACATATACAAGCCACTCCCACATATACACCTCATATACAAGACACTCCCACATATACACCACCTATACGAGATATTCCAACATATACACCACATATACAAGACACTCCCACATATACACCACATATAAGAGACACTCCCACATATACACCACATATACGAGCCACTCCCACATATAAAAGTCACTCCCATATACACCACATATATGAGCCACTCCCACATATACACCACCTATATGAGACACTCCCACATATACACCACATATAAGAGACACTCCCACATATACACCACATATACGAGCCACTCCCACATATACGAGACACTCCCACATATACACCACCTATATGAGACACTCTCACATATACACTACATATACAAGACACTCCCACATACACCACATATAAGAGACACTCCCACATATACGAGCCACTCCCACATATGCGAGAAACTCCCATATATACACCACATATACAAGACACTCCCATATATACACCACATATACAAGACACTCCTACATATACAAGCCACTCCCACATATACGAGCCACTCCCATATATACACCACATATATAGGAGACACTCCCACATACACCACATATAAGAGACACTCCCACATATACGAGCCACTCCAACATATACACCTCATATGCGAGACACTCCCACATATACGAGACACTCCCACATATACACCCCTAGCATGTTTTCCGGGTGTGCTGTTGCCACTTTATGCCTATCATATAGATAAAGGAATTCAGTCTGATGAGATTGCAGTATTTCCCTCCCTCCCTCGCACGCACGCACGCACGCACGCACGCACGCACGCACGCACGCACGCAAAAGGCTGGACTTCAGTAAAATAAACACAGTTATGGAGGACCACATTTATCTATCAGTCCCATCTCGCTTCATCCTGGTCAAATCACTCTCACTCAATCTCTCTCTGTCTCTCTCTGTGTTTCTCACTCAATCTCTCTCTATCAAGCCTTCCTTCTCTCAATTAGTCCATCTCTCTGCATCCCGGTCTGATTACTCTCTCTCGCTCTCTCCTTCTCTCATGAAAGTCCATCTCTCTGCATCCTGTGTGATCTCTCTCTCCTTCTCTCATGAAAGTCCATCTCTCTGCATCCTGTGTGATCTCTCTCTCTCTATAGATCCCGATAAGTGCTCCAGGCTACATCTATCAATCACATAAGTGGGCAAAACTGGTGCATGAAGCAAATATTATTCATATCAGATACACTTTTAGTTCATTTGTAGATGGGCTGAAATATGTACACACAGGTGGAGAAGTTGAGGGACAGAGTGAACAAGGAAAGGAAGGAGTGAGGGGGAAAGGAAAATGAAGTGGAAAAGAGGGAAGGTAGATGAGTTGGGTGGAGGAAAGTGGATGGAAATAGGTTGGAGAGAGTGAGAGGATGGTGGAAAAGGAGAGGAGGATAGAGAGACAGCACAAACGGATGAGAGAGTAGGCCTCTGCAGTGATATAGCCTAGCTCTATATACAGTACCCTACCTTATGCATTTCTGAATTTAAAAAAACAGCCAACCAGTCATTCACTTAATAAATCAGTGAAACCTGGCAAACACCTTTCATGCTCTGCTCCACTCCAGAACGCTATTAAATAGCGCGCTAAACGATGGATGATCACGACTGAGTGCGTTATCAACAACCGGCGGGCAGCCTTTTAAGTCCAACTAGCCACTCCGTAATGTAACTGTTCCTTCCCACTGGACACACACTGATTGAATCAACGTTGTTTCCTCGTCATTTCAATTAAATGACGTTGAACCAACGTCGAATAGACGTTGAATTGACCTATGTGCCCAGTGTGTTGAGATCAACATTTCACACTGGAATACAAACCACGAATCACTGTCACACGCACACACACACGCAGGCAATCAAACACACACACACACACAAGCATACACACAAAATGCCGGTGCCCAGCTTTTGAAATTGCCCGGCTTTTGAAATGGATGTTTGTCTTGAATCTATTAGTCGCTGCCACAATTTCGCAAGCAGCCCAACAGCCCAATCACAACAATTATATGGAGGAAAAAGCACCATCAGACTCTCTGGGATTCCAATGTTCTGTAAATGACATTGTTCTGAAACTGACCGTGTCCCGGGATTTAAAATTCATGGTGCATATCGCTACGTGATTTGCACTCATAACTTTACATGAACAAATAATGAAGGGTAAGGGCTTATCCCACAAAAACTCACCAAAGTTTGCTGGTACTGGAGCGACCGATTCTCGGCTTTGTCCTTTGCCGGCATCGTCGCAAAATCCTCATCCATATGACCTATCCACGGTGTGCATTCATTTATCACTCACGAGGTGAATGTTCTGGCCTTTAGACATCTATAGCCATCGATACATGTGCTGTGTAGCAGGTTATTATCATAGCCTAATCCCTCCGCTGCTACTGAATAACTAGTGCGATCAGAGCCAGATTAGTTGCCGCATATGCGGGTTGTTTCAACGCCGATTCCCTCCTCTAAGCGTTGGTACAGTCGGTCCCAGCTGAGTTCGCAGGGAGCAGAGTTAATGTTTTGTATTTTGCAGGGGTGGTGCAGGGTCCAAGCACAATGACCTTACAATTATGTATTGTATTCGTTCCAATACCTCTTATCTGTCCTTGAATCTATCTTTCGGGGCTTCCGTGTTGTTTTGCCTGCAGCTGAGAACTGGTGCGTTATCATTGAGGTTTGGTCATACATAACCTTAGCTACACTTGTTTAAAGAATAGTACAGTAGCCCAAAGTACAGTTTATATGGGCCAGAAAAACACTAAACTGATCTTAAATCATTGTCAAGAAGCAATTTCATCCAACCTCAGTTCAGAAGACTAGATATGCTTAATTTTTGCTCAGTTAATTAAGAAGTAATTGACTTCATGATCACAAATTAACTATGTATTTGGGACTCCTGGAATATATGTAACTTGTGACTTTCTGTATAAAGACTAGTCCAATATCTCGCAGACATGTCGATTAAAACAAAAGTATCATTAAAGCGCTAATTAATCCAGAATAGACCTAGTAAAGGACTGTCAACGTGGCTGATGACCTAACAGTTTCTGGGAAAAGCAGAAAATAAATGAAGACATCTAAACTGTCCTGCGGTAATCCATTGTTGTACCCTAATACTGGCGCACTAGCATTCAGCACCATGGAGAACACCACAATCAGCGCAAAGTAAACAGAAGATAGTTGTCCGCTGATTTCAGCATCACTGCCGCTGAACAGCACCGCGCACGGCTCACAGACCCTAATGAATGAAGATGCAAGACAACAGGCTACTTGTGTATGGAGCTGTGGGTGCAGGAAGGCCTGCTGAATATACATGTTATTGTTCCAATGGCCCTTTCACCTGAACTTAAATAGGTTATCAAATGGAATGTTACAGCAATACTGCTCTCAAGACTCTTTGGTATCGGCTAGTGAAATCATCCACTTATCTCTCTGGAGGATGGCAAAAAGAATGGAACACGCTCTCTCTTCTGGACAATTGTCCTTGCTGAGAGCGGGTTCCACACATACACTCGCTATTACTCATTCTCAGCCTATAATATACACAGGAGATACTGTCTGTATAGCCGCATCCAATTGACATGCATAGTCCATGGCTTCCTTGATACATAAAGCTACACTTTAGCCGCTGCTGTCTGCATGTGTGGTATAAATTGGATCTCAGTTCAGATAAGCAACGTCTGGGTCTAGGAGGACTGACTAACCATGGCCTGGCTGTATGCCAAAAGTATCTCTCAGATGTACAGCACAGTAGCCATACAGATGACACAGCTATGCTTTTAACACACTGAGTGCTCAGGGAAAAGGGAACTGCAGTAGAATCCCAATAACAGCATTTAGAACCAGTCTCTCCACAATGGATTAGTGGGGAATAGGGATAGATAAGTGCTTGGGGGACCAGGGCTGGAATAAGAGCCCTCAGCTCTGTTTCACCTAATAAAGTAAAGGCACTGTAATTCAAATGGATTATAGACTAGTTGCTATGCTGGTAGCTATGCAGGGCCATAAAGTACTAGCACATTGAGTTCATGCAGTGTTTTGAATCACCCAGTAAAGCTACAGCGTTCATTTACAGTACTGCTTTGTACACATCGCCATCCATCATCGCACAGTCAGTGAGTCAATCAGAGGAAAAAGAGACGTCAAGACGAACCATCAAAAGGCACTTTTTGACATGAGGACATTCTGAAGATGAATGGATAATTTAGTGCTAAAGATAAAGGGGGAGTAAAAGTATTTTCTTTTCTGTCGAGAGCAAGAGATGAGTGTAATGGGAGATTTGAACGGTTTGAACCAAGTTTCAAGACATTCATGAATGCTCAGTGGAGTTTTCCTTGACATTTGATTGGTTAAGTTTAAGCAAGTACTTCCAATTTATTAAGTTTAGGGTTAGAGTTGTGGTGGAATATGAACCAGCAACATTGTATAGCATGTATAGCATCCTGCGTGTTCTGCCCTGCACCCCATCCATCATCAACCTTCCACCTAGCGCAAGCTCTGCCCACTGACTGTTGAGCTTCAACCAATCACATTAGTTGGAACTGCCCTTAGAACAGGACAGAATACAGAAACATCTATCTGCTGAAGGACAATGTGATGTCATACCCCATATTCAAAACCGAATTTGTCAACTTTTGAAGATACTCAACATTGACCTTTCACTCACCCAATCTGCATCCTACAAAACTGGGCAATCGGTCACTGCATTTGTTCCTTATTAATATTACATGTTGTGGTTTTGAACTAGCATACTAAATATAGCTATATTCTGTTTGTTGTACATTGCGTATTTACCATTTAGCTCCAGGCCTTTAGGGCCTTTGGGTATCAGTGGCTTTGATATTTTATGAGATGAAAGACTGAATTCCCCTGAGAGAAACAGACTCTGATTGGCTGAGACAGAAGAATTTCACTGCAGTATTGAGGCTGTTGATAGGCCGTTGGCACGGTAATGGAATTGGCTCAAGGCAGAGCCATCTATTTAAGCCCCGTTTCTAGTGGCACTTAAAATTAGGGCCAAATTCGAGCTAGTTCGAATGGAATTGTCAAATTCAAGCTGGGTTGAGGGAAACTCGGGCCAGCACTGCCCAGTTTCACAACTGGTGCCAGCTCGATTAGAATTCGGGCTGGTGACACCCTTACTATGCAACCACCAAGCTGATCACTGCTTGATGCTGACACTGTCACGCCCTGGCCATAGAGAGGTTTTTATTCTCTATTTTGGTTAGGCCAGGGTGTGACTAGGGTGGGCATTCTAGTTTCTTTATTTCTATGTTTTGTATTTCTATGTTTTGGCCGGGTATGGTTCTCAATCAGGGACAGCTGTCTATCATTGTCTCTGACTGGGAATCATACTTAGGCAGCCTTTTTTCCTTTGGTGTTTGTGGGTAGTTATCTTTGTTAGTGGCACTATAGCCCTGTTAAGCTTCACGGCCGTTTCTTTGATTCTTGTTTTGTTGGCGACATTAAAATAAAAGGAAAATGTACGCTCACCACGCTGCACCTTGGTCTCCTTCCGACGACGGCCGTGACAGAACTACCCACTACCAAAGGACCAAGCAGCGTGGCCAGGAGGAGCAGGGATCCTGGGCCCGGGAGAAGAGAGAGTGGAGGACATCTTGGACATGGGAGCAGGTTATGGCAGGGGACAAGACCCTGACATGGAAACAGCGGGAAGTAGCGAGGGAGGAACGACAACGATACCAGGAGTCACGGCAACGAAGCAGGCACGAGAGGCGATTGGCTGAGTCAGGTTGGAGACCTGAGCCAACTCCTCATGCTTACCGTAGGGAGCGTGGTACTGGTCAGGCACCGTGTTATGCGGTGGAGCGCACGGTGTCTAAGGTGCGCGTTCACAGCCCGGTGCGCTACATTCCAGCTCCCCGCATCGGCCGGGCTAGAGTGGGCATCCAACCAGGACGGATGGTGCCGGCTCAGCGCATCTGGCCACCAGTGCGTCTCTACGGCCTAGGATATCCTGCGCCGGCTCTGCGCACGGTGTCTCAGGAAGCTCCCGCTCTCAGGTCTGTTCAACGCTGGTCCGACCAATCGGATTCCACGCTTCAAGATTGCTTCGATCACGTGGACTAGGATATGTTCCGCATTGCGACGAACAACAACATTGACGAATACGCTGGTTTGGTGTGCAAGTTAATTAACAAGTGCATCGGTGATGTTGTACCCACAGCGTCTATTAAAACATTCCCCAATCAGAAACCGTGGATTGATGGCAGCATTCGCGCAAAACTGAATGCGCGAACCACTGCTTTTAATCAGGGCAAGGTGACCGTAAACATGACCGAATACAAACAGTGTAGCTATTCCCTCCTCAAGGCAATCAAACAAGCTAAGCGTCAGTGCAGAGACAAAGTGGAGTCGCAATACAACGGCTCAGACACGAGAGGTATGTGGCAGGTTCTACAGTCAATCACAGACTACAAAAGAAAAACCAGCCCCGTCGCGAATCACGATGCCTTGCTCCCAGACAGACTAAACAACGTTTTTGCTCGCTTTGAGGACAATACAGTGCCACTGACACGGCCCGCTACCAAAATCTGCGGGCTCTCCTTCACTGTAGCCAACGTGAGTAAAACATTTAAACGTGTTAACCCTCGCAAGGCTGCAGGCCCAGACGACATCCCCGGCCGCGTCGTCAGATTATGCGCAGACCAGCTGGCTGGTGTGTTTACAGACATATTCAATCAACCTTTATCCCAGTCTGCTGTCCCCACATGCTTCAAGAGGGCCACCATTGTTCCTGTTCCCAAGATAGCTAAGTTAACTGAGCTAAATGACTACCGCCCTGTAGCACTCACTTCCGTCATCATGAAGTGCTTTGAGAGACAAGTCAAGGACCATATCACCTCTACCCTACCTGACACCCTAGACCCACTCCAATTTGCTTACCGCCCCTATAGGTCCACAGACGACGCAATCGCCATCACACTGCACACTGCCCTAACCCATCTGGACAAGAGGAATACCTATGTAAGAATGCTGTTCATCGATTACAGCTCAGCATGTAACACCATAGTACCCTCCAAACTCGTCATTAAGCTCGAGACCCTGGGTCTCGACCCCGTCCTGTGCAACTGGCTCCTGGACTTCCTGACGGGCCGCCCCCAGGTGGTGAGGGTAGGTAACAACATCTCCACCCCGCTGATCCTCAACACTGAGTCTCCACAAGGGTGCGTTCTCAGCCCTCTCCTGTACTCCCTGTTCACCCACGACTGCGTGGCCATGCACGCCTCCAACTCAATCATCAAGTTTGCGGATGACACTACAGTGGTAGGCTTGATCACCAACAACGACGAGACGGCCTACAGGGAGGAGGTGAGGGCCCTCGGAGTGTGGTGTCAGGAAAATAACCTCACACTCAATGTCAACAAAACAAAGGAGATGATCGTAGACTTCAGGAAACAGCAGAGGGAGCAGCCCCCTATCTACATTGACGGGACAGTAGTGGAGAGGGTGGAGAGTTTTAAGTTCCTCGGCGTACACATCACGGACAAACTGAAATGGTCCACCCACACAGACAGCATGGTGAAGAAGGTGCAGCAGCGCCTCTTCAACCTCAGGAGGCTGAAGAAATTCGGCTTGTCACCAAAAACACTCACAAACCTTTACAGATGCACAATCGAGATCATCCTGTCGGGCTGAAAACCCTGCCTGGTACGGCAGCTGCTCCGCCCATAACCGGAAGGCTCTCCAGAGGGTAGTGAGGTCTGCACAACGCATCACCGGATGCAAACTACCTGCCCTCCAGGACACCTACACCACCCGATGTCACAGGAAGGCAAAAAAGATCATCAAGGACAACAACCACCCGAGCCACTGCCTGTTCACCCCGCTATCATCCAGAAGGCGAGGTCAGTACAGGTGCATCAAAGCGGGGACCAAGAGACTGAAAAACAGCTTCTATCTCAAGGCCATCAGAATGTTAAACAGCCATCACTAACATTGAGTGGCTGCTGCCAACATACTGACTCAACTCCAGCCACTTTAATAATGGAAAATTGATGTAATCAATTTATCACTAGCCATTTTATATTATATAATATTTACTTACCCTACATTACTCATCTCATATGTATATACTGTACGCTTTACCATCTACTGCATCTTGCCATCTTGATGTAATGTATCACTAGCCACTTTAAACAATGCCACTTCATATAATGTTTTCATACCCTACATTACTCATCTCATATGTATATACTGTACTCTATACCATCTACTGCATCTTTGCCAATGCCGTTCGGCCATCACTCATTTATATATTTTTATGTACATATTCGTATTCATTCCTTTACACTTGTGTGTATAAGGTAGTTGTTGTGAAATTGTTAGGGTATATTACTTGTTAGATATTACTGCATGGTCGGAACTAGAAGCACAAGCATTTCGCTACACTTGCATTAACACCTGCTAACCATGTGTATGTGACAAATAAATTTGATTTGATTTGATTTGGACCAGACAGGACTGGGAAAAAGTGCTCTTCACTGACGAGTCGCGGCTTTGTCTCACCAGGGGTGATGGTCGGATTCGCGTTTATCGTCGAAGGAATGAGCGTTACATCGAGGCCTGTACTCTGGTGCGGGATCGATTTGGAGATGGAGGCTCCATCATGGTCTGGGGTGGTGTGTCACAGCATCATCGGACTGAGCTTGTTGTCATTGCAGGCAATCTCAACGCTGTGCATTACAGGGAAGACATCCTCCTCCCTCATGTGGTACCCTTCCTGCAGGCTAATCCTGACATGACACTCCAGCATGACAATGCCACCAGCCATACTGCTCGTTCTGTGCGTGACTTCCTGCAAGACAGGAATGTCAATGTTCTGCCATGGCCAGCGAAGAGCCCGGATCTCAATCCCATTGAGCACGTCTGGGACCTGTTGGATCGTGGGGTGAGCGCTAGGGCCATTCCCCCCATAAATGTCCAGGAACTTGCAGGTGCCTTGGTGGAAGAGTGGGGTAACATCTCACAGCAAGAACTGGCAAATCTGGTGCAGTCCATGAGGAGGAGAATCACTGCAGTACTTAATGCAGCTGGTGGCCACACCAGATACTTACTGTTACTTTTGATTTTGACCCCCCCTTTGTTCAGGGACACATTATTCCATTTATGTTAGTTACATGTCTGTGGTACTTGTTCAGTTTAATTCTCAGTTGTTGAATCTTGTTATGTTCCTACAAATATTTACACATGTTAAGTTTGCTGAAAATAAAACGCAGTTAACAGTGAGAGGACGTTTCTTTTTTTGCTGAGTTTATTATATTTAATTGATGAGTTCGTAAGTTACCTTTTTGATTCAAATGTCACATGATCTTAGGAGCAGAAGACCTGTAACTAACGTTTCAACCGCTATGGCAACTGTGAATGGTAATGGCACCGACTCCAGTCCAACCGTTACGGAGTCTCATGCGGTCACACTCCCCACATATCTTCAGAACCTCCATATGGTTCTGATCTCGGAATTTACAGCTACCATTGCCACTCAGCTTAAAACTGCTTTGACCATGACCTGTGTAACTGCAGTGATCGCATAGTAGCCCTTGAGAAAACGGTTGCCTGTCTGACCTCCGAAAACCAAAAGCTGATTGACAAGACTGATGACCTGGAACCCCGTTCTCGCCGTTGAAATCTTCGGTTTGTTGGTATACTAGAGAAACTTGAAGGAGGGGACTCAGTTAAGGTCATGTCAGACTTCTTTGCGGAGGTGCTAGGTCCGGCCATCGTTCCATCACCCCCAAAGCTGGACAGAACCCACTACGACATCTCTAAGCCTGTGTTTATCGTCCGTTTTCACTACTACTGTGACAAGGAGCGCATCCTCCAGAGGCAGGGCAGAGACCAGCTACAGTTCTGCAGACTAAAGGTGTTCATCTTTCCTGACGTCAGCTCGAGTGCCTCCAAGAACAGAGCTAAATTCTTCGATGTGAAACGCAAGCTTCACGAGAAGAAAGTTAAATTCTAACGCTGCTTCCCTGCTCGTCTCCACGTTGAACATGCCAGGGGAAGCTACAGTTCGACTCCCACGAGGACGCCCAGCGTTGGTTCGACAGTCACTTCTGAGCCGTATCTTGGATATATGACCTACTCTGATCTGTTTCACCTGTCTTTGTGATTGTCTCCATCCCCCTCCAGGTGTCTCCCATCATCCCCAATATCCCCTGTGTATTTATACCCGTGCTCTCTGATTGTCTGTTGCCAGTCCGTCTTGTTTGTTCAAGTCAACCAGCGTTTCGTGTCTCAGCACCTGCTTTTTCCAGTCTCTCTTTTCTCGCCCTCCTGGTATTGACCCTTGCCTGTCCTGACTCCGAGCCCGCCTGCCTGACCACTCTGCCTGCCCCTGACCCTGAGCCTGCCTTCTGCCCGGTATCGTTGCCCCACCTCTGGTTTACTGACCCCTGCCCGCCTTGACCTGTCTACTACCTGCCACTGTTGGAATATTAAACTATTGTTTATTCGACGTGGTCTGCATCTGGATCTTACCTTCATACCTGATAACTATTTTGCCAGGTAGCATGCATAGCCTAGCCTACCCTCCAAGTCTAAGGTATGTTTAGATTTTTATGGCAGGGCCTTTTTCCACCTCTTGCCATTCCTTTTCTACTCTGCATAAACACTACTGAACTCTGATAAAAATGACTAATACTGTCTTGTGTGGTCGTTATTTAAGTTACACGTTTGAGAGGTCTTTTTTATTTGGCTAGATGGCTAGCATAGTAATGCATGGCTACAATTCCAGGCTTTTGTAGAGCTTTTCTTTTATCGTTTTTTCATCTAGATACTTACTGAAGGCCTTTTCACCCCTTTATTATGCCCCATTGATCATTTGTACATGTACAGATACTCAGCCCCTTTTCTTTTTTGTAATAGGGTAACATACTGCGGGACACTTATTTGTCCATCCTTAAGACACATTCCACGCGTTGCACTTATTGAAGACTCCCCGAATCAGAACAGTTCCGTTTTACTGTTTGTTTATCTGTTGAACTACTTTACTGTTTTGTGAAGGCCTTTCAATTGTATTTCATTACTCGCGCTATGGAGCCTCTCCGCGTTAGGATAGGAATGTTTTCTGTTTATATGCACCAAAGCTTCGCAAAAACGTCAACCTGCTGTCTCCATTCGCTGGGAAAGGAGACTTTGGGTTTGGGTGGGAGGGGAGGGAGGGGGAGTGACTTTTTTTGGTCCTTTTTATTTATTTAAAAATGTTTTTAATCAGTTTTCTCTGTTATCTTTGTAAATGCTTGGTCTGTTTTCGCACCTTTTTCCTTTCAATATTTTAGATGGCTAATGACGTTAATAATAGTAATATTGGTATAGGTAGGCCTAATCCTATAAAGTTTTTATCTTGGAATACTAAGACAATGAATAAACTTGTCAAGAGGTCTAGGTTCTTCTCCCATTTGAAAAAGATAAAAGCAGATGTGGTATTTTTACATTTACGCATTAAAGATCACTCAAGGCTACAAAACACCAGGTTCAGTCAGGTTTTCCAGTCAGACTTTAACTCCAAAGCCAGAGGGGTTGCAATTTTGATTTAGTAAAATACTAAATTTCTCTACTACTAATGTTATTTCAGACAGTAATGGGAGATATTTAATCATAACTGGCACCATTTGGCACACACCTGTAGTATTGGTCAATGTATATGCTCCCAATTTTGATGATGTTGAATTTGCCAATGGGTTGCTGGGGAAAATCCCTTCTCTGAACACCCATCTTTTGATATTTGGCAGGGATCTGAATTGTGCTATTAACCCGGTGTTAGACCGCTCCAACCCCAGAACTATGTCTCCTATGTCAAAGTCCTTCTTAGATGTTATGGTTCAGAATGGGTGTGCAGATGCCTGGAGATTTCAGAATCCCCAGGCAAGATAGTATTCTTTCTTTTCACATGTACACCATTCTTTTTCTCGTATTGACTATTACTTTATTGATCACAAGTTACTTTCATATGTCACCTCTTCTGAATATTTACCCATTGTAATTTCTGACCATGGACCTTTAGCCCTCGACAGACCTATCAGGACAAACTCATACTCCTCACTGTTGGAGATTTAATGATCTTCTCCTGTCTGATGCAGACTTCTGTAATGTTTTCTCCACTTCTATTGATCATTTTAATTTTTCAAATCAGACAAGCTCAGCCTCTCATTCTCTCTTATGGGAATCACTTAAGGCCTATCTTAGAAGATAAATTATTTCTTATTCTTCTCATTTAAACAAAACTTGGAAAGCTAAACTAGAACTCTCTAAAGCCATCCTTGATTTAGACCAATCTGAATTCCATATTTTGTCCACTACAGATGCAGAATGGTTACAATTGCATTCACGTGGTACCTACTATGAACATGGCGACAGGGCAAGTCGTCTGCTCGCACACCAATTCAAATGCAGCGCAGCTACTGGTCTGATTCACCAAATTAAAGATTCCTCTCATTGCTTGATTTCTAACCCTACGGGGATCAATGACACCTTCAAATATTTCTATTCCTCCCTGTATATGTCTGAATTTCCATCAGATACTGCCAATATGACTACATTTTTGGGTGAACTGGAGACTCCCACAGTTGAGGCTGAAACTGCAGATGACCTTGATTCTCCTCTCAGCCTTGAAGAAGTTATTCAGTCTATCAAGTCAATGCAGAGCAGCAAGGCTCCAGGGCCTGATGGGTTTCCAACTGAGTTCTTTAAGAAATTCTATACCAAGTTGGCCCCTTTACTTGTATCTATGTATAATGAGTCACTTGAACGTGGCTCGGTGCCACCTACCCTAACACAGGCTTCAATAGCTCTTCTCCTTAGAGGGGAAAGACCCCACTTCCTGTTCTTCATTTAGGCCCCTAAGCCTCCTTAATGTGGATGTAAAGGTGCTGGAGGAGGTGATAGTGAGGCCACTGGAAGTAGTCTTACCAGGACTCATATCAGAGGAACAAACCAGCTTTAAAAAGGACAGATACGTATTCATTTTTTAATATTCGAATGCTGTTTAACATTATTTATTATAAACATTTCTCTAACTCCCCTGAGGTGGTAATCCCCTAGACGCAGAGAAAGGATTCGACAGAATTGAATGGGAGTACTTATTTGCTGTTCTTAAAAAAATGTGGATTTGGGGACAAATTTAGCAAATTTAGCTGTCTCTTGTAGACAGTTGAAGTCGGAAGTTTACCTTAGCCGACTTCAACTTTAATACATTTAAACTCAGTTTTTCACAATTTCTGACATTTAATCCTAATAAGAATTCCCTGTCTTAGGTCAGTTAGGATCACCACCTTATTTTAAGAATGTGAAATGTCAGAATAATAGTAGAGAGAATGATTTATTTAAGCTTTTATTTCTTTCATCACATTCCCAGTGGGTCAGAAGTTTACATACACTCAATTAGTATTTGGTAGCATTGCCTTTAAATTATTTAACTTGGGTCAAATGTTTCGGGTAGCCTTCCACAATAAGTTGGGTGAATTTTGGCCCATTCCTCCTGACAGAGCTGGTGTAACAGTCAGGTTTGTAGGCCTTCTTGCTCGCACACGCTTTTTCAGTTCTGCCCACAAATTTTCTATAGGCTTGAGGTCAGGGCTTTGTGATGGCCACTTCAATACCTTGACTTTGTTGTCCTTAAGCCATTTTGCCACAACTTTGGAAGTATGCATGGGGTCATTGTCCATTTGGAAGAACCATTTGCGACCAAGCTTTAACTTCCTGACTGAGGTCTTGAGATGTTGCTTCAATATATCCACATAGTTTTCCATCCTCATGATGCCATCTAGTTTGTGAAGTGCAACAGTCCCTCCTGCAGCAAAGCACCCCCACAACATGATGCTGCCACCCCCGTTCTTCACGGTTGGGATGGTGTTCTTCGGCTTGCAAGCCTCCCCCTTTTTCCTCCAAATATAACGGTGGTCATTATGGCCAAACAGTTCTATTTTTGTTTCATCAGACCAGAGGACATTTCTCCAAGAAGTACGATCTTTGTCCCCATGTGCAGTTGCAAACTGTAGTCTGGCTTTTTTATGGCGGTTTTGGAGCAGTGGCTTCTTCCTTGCTGAGCGGCCTTTCAGGTTATGTCGATATAGATACTTTTGTACCTGTTTCCTCCAGCATCTTCACAAGGTCCTTTGCTGTTGTTCTGGGATTGATTTGCACTTTTCGCACCAAAGTACGTTCATCTCTAGGAGACAGAACGCATCTCCTTCCTGAGCGGTATGATGGCTGCGTGGTCCCATGGTGTTTATACTTGCATACTACTGTTTGTACAGATGAACGTGGTACCTTCAGGCGTTTGGAAATTGCTCCCAAGGATGAAGCAGACTTGTGGAGGTCTACAATATGTTTTCTGAGATCTTGGCTGATTTCTTTTGATTTTCCCATGATGTCAAGCAAAGAGGCACTGAATTTAAAGGTAGGCCTTGAAATACATCCACAGGTACACCTCCAATTGACTCAAATTAGCCTAACAGAAGCTTTTAAAGCCATGACATCATTTTCTGGAATTTTCCAAGCTGTTTAAAGGCACAGTCAACTTAGTGTATGTACATTTCTGACCCACTGGAATTGTGATACAGTGAAAAAATCTGCCTAAACAATTATTGGTGAAATTACTTGTGTCATGCACAAAGTAGATGTCCTAACCGACTTGCCAAAACTATAGTTTGTTAACAAGAAATTTGTGGAATGGTTGAAAAACGTGCTCTGTTTTCTGCTAATTTTGATCCCATCCTTACACAAATTAAATCTGACTTTCAGAGATGGGGTAGCTCACTACTATCACTTATAGGAAAGATTAATGCTGTAAAAGTGAACAGTTTACCCAAATTCCTTTATCTATTTCAATCTATCCCATTGTTTTTACCAATGTTTTTTTTAAAGTCAATCAATCAGGCTTTTACCACATTTATCTTAGGAGGAAAGGTACCTAGAGTCAGTATGTCTTTACTTCAGAGATGCAAGTTTAGTGGAGGGCTTGCACTACCCAACTGTTTATACTATTACTGGGCAGCCAACTTTCAGAAATGTCTATTCTGGTTACATGCTCCAGATACCCCATGGTGCCACATTCTTGTATTTCTATTTCTCTTCCTGCATTACTCTGCTCTTCTCCCCCAGCACCCCCCTCTCCCTATACTGGCAATCCTGTAGTGCTTTCCAAACTTAAGATTTGGTACCAGTTTCGACTGCATTTTAAATTCTCCTCTGCATCTACTATGGGTCCTATTGATAAGAATCTTATCTTATTCCCTGTTTCCCAAATAAATAATGCTTTCTCTTACTGGACAAGGAAAGGTATTAAGTCCTTCCAAGACTTACAGTACTAGTCAAAAGTTTGGACACACCTACTCATTCAAGGGTTTTTCTTTATTTTTACTATTTTCTACATTGTATAATAATAGTGAAAACATCAAAACTATAAAATAACACATATGGAATCATGTAGTAACCAAAAAAGTGTTAAACAAATCAAACTATATTTAATATTTGAGATTCTTCAAAGTAGCCACCCTTTGCCTTGTTTTTTTTTCTAGTTTTCCCAACCTGGCATCTAAATACTCTTTGCCTCCATCTCACTTTTTCCGTTACCTTCAAATTCGACATTGTGTCTCCTTCTAATTTGCTGGCTTCCCTGCTCCACCCCCTTGCCAACCCTGGGATGGTTTATTGACTATATGACCTTGACAGAAAGCAGTCATTTCTCAGATCTGTGTATTATGTCATGAGACAAACACTCCACCAACAAAACTAAATCTGCTTGGGAACGGTAAATGGGTGTTGAATTCACACAGGAGTGGTGGGATGAGGCGATTGATAGAGTACGCTCCACTACATCTTGTGCTCATCTTGGTCGCATACAATTTAAGGTTTTACATAGAGTGCATTTTTCCATATCCAGATTGTCTGAAATATATCCAAATGTAAATTATGATTGTGATACATGTCATGTCTCACCATGTGACCTTTAGTCATGGGATATGGTCAAATATTTGTACTTACATTGATATACATTTTGTAAAACTTGAATAATAATACATTTTTAAAAATAACCATTGTCGTCTCGGGCCATGCCAAAATATCCTCCAAACCATGGCTTCTCGGCCATTATCACTTAACTATGTAACTGAATGTGTAGAATTAGAACAATATTAAACGTTCTAAAAGTTGGCCCAACTCTCTGAATACATGGCGCTGGCTCATGGTAATGGAACAAAAGAACCCCAGGCCAACAGAATCACCGGCCTGCACGCATACGAATAACTCTATATATGAATGGACAAAGCCATCAATCATGTGACACCATTCATTCTTATGTGAAGATTCAGTAGCACATTGAAGCCAAATGACCTTCGGTTAAACTGGCGTATCATAGACGGGTTAGCTGGCAAAGTCACGAAAAACAATGTGCACGCTTCAATGGGGCAGAAGTCTGTGTTTTGTTATGATTCTGAATGGCTAGATAGCTAGTAACTACGACAAGAAGCTGCCATGTGAGGAATCTTAGGTGGCTCGTTTCAGCTAGTTTTATCTTGTTCTTGATATCATGTCTTGTTTTGACTGTTGTCACATCTATGCTAATCGCTAGCTAGCTAACAAACAACTGTAACAATGTATTTGAGAGTCAACAAGTCCTCATTGTGTAAATGTATTTGTTTCCAATAAACTTTAGACTAAATATAGTTTACATGACAATCTAAGCCAATCCTGTGTGTTTTGCCCTATATTTGCTGAACAACCACCCCATCTATGGAGACGCGCAGTTTGAGCTACTCCAGGAAGTGACGTAGCAGGCTAACTCAGTGCTGCCCCCTCTCATTGAGTAACTCAAGTTGAAGGTCGACCAGGGTACTGCAGGCTGCCATTAGCAACTAAATGATCCTTACAACCAATGTATAGTGTGAATTACACCATGACATTCAGAGATCTCTATTGGGAAGAAAAATATTTGGGGGGCCTAATAACAAAGACACCATTTAAACGGTCAAATTGAATTAACTTTTAATGTGGCATGAACACAACCAGTCATGATAAAATAATTCCGGCATCCAAACTGCATGCATACTCGCGCCATTTGACGAATGGAAATAGGCATCTGTTACAAAACACCACAATGTGTTCCTAATGACATTCAGTGATTGTCATTGATTAGGCCTATATTAAGTGAAGTGTCTTGCTGACAAATTGACCTTTATGCAGCTTGAAAAGTCTGGACACCTGAAATGGGGCTGAAACTATCCCGGGAAAAACGGGATGGTCACCCTAACACACGGTCAACTTACTAGACTAAGCTACAATGTGTATTACCATGAACTTCTAATAGGCCTATCAGTAGCCAGTGATGTTGTGGTAAAACAAATTGGTGGATAAACTCTGATTGCCAGTCGCAGTAAAAAAAAAAAAAAGTGATGTTTACCCTCCACTAGGCCTACACCGCTTCCGGTAGCCTACCCTCTCAGCTGCGCGACAGGTTATATTCCGCCCAAACTATGTATGCCATGGGCTCTCCAACTCTGTTCCTGCAGCTACCCGGTGCTTAATTTGGGAAACCAAGTGATATCTGTTTGGGGACATTAGATAGTAACACGTTTTCGCAACCAAACATATTTCGCTAAACTGTTGATAGCCCCTCTGCACGCTCAAGAAAGGAATAAAGGAGAGAGAGGAGATGGAGATGCATGGTGGTGAGATGAGCTATTCTGTATAGCTAAAGGTAATGTCACCCAGTTAATTATGAAAAATCCCTATTATTAGACTACTCAAAATCAAATACAAATTCACTATAATCTGGAAACTACAGAATGTCATTAGGTTTTCCAAGTGGGTCAAACCATTTAAAAACATTTAAATCTCTCTTTTTCTGTAGTTCCTACAAGGGAACTACAAAATGTCATTGGCATTTCAAAGTGGGTCAAACCATTTAAAGAAACATAAATAAAATCTCCAGATAGGATCATACTTTCTCAATGACGTCATTCACATTTTTCTCAGAGACTGCATCTGAGTCAATGAGTGGGTTCAATTTCAAAATATGACATACCAGTCTTAGAAGACTAATAGCATTTTCATTTCCTATCAAATGTTACAGGAAATATATAAAGGAAAGTCATCTGAGCGAATAAAATAGCGTTCTCGTGTGCGTAATTTCAAGAGGAACCACCGCAGCAAGGGACCTTTTAAGGACCTTGAGCCCTTACAACGACTTGATGCGCAAAGTGAATAGGATGCATAACCACCTGTACCTCTTCTCACAAGTTTTTTGTGTGTAAATAAAAGATGCCAAGAGAGACGTATGCTATAGGCCAATGTCACTACAATGACAATTATTTCATCTTTGGGATAGAAACATTTTGTAGCTTATCCAGAAAATGCAATATGATGCCGATATATATATATATACTGTATAGAAATAACCAAATGATTTGCCCTTGAGCATGAACACATGACTGAAGTTAAATGTATAATCGATTGATACATGATGAAAACAAAATGATTTGACCCATTGTTCTCGTCTTCACGGGGGAAAGACAGGATCCTAGCGTCGGTAATAGATGGACTCGAGGTAGAAACAGGTTACCAAGGGCTCATTCATAGCTTACTCACATTTCCCTCCTCTGGCAGTTCGGTTTCTCCGGTGTGCTTCTCCTTTTCGAGGCTACGGTCCCTAACTGTCAGCTGCGCTCCTCCATCTTTCGTGTAACAGAGTGAATCAAAATGAGGACTATCTCCGCGCGTTCTGCGCATAAACTCCAACTTCAAAGCTTGAGTTTTCCCCCTGGATCAGTTGTCATTTAATCCATAAACAGAGGCACTCTCCTATCTCATTCACTCTTCTCCGCGGGTAAACGTGATAACCGGTGGCCTGTTGCTGGTGCCTTGACTGGTTGGCGCGAAAAGAAAAACAGCACCCCAAACTTCTGCGTTGATCCGCGTCGATGCGCATGCCTTTAGACAGCGGCTGCATCTGAAGCCTCAGAGCGACAGCGGAGCTAATCCGGTCGAATGTGTTTGACTGTGACCGTTATTTTTGGCATAAATGTGTATTCTATAAATAAAGCTGCAATAGGCTAGTCTCTTTCCCGCGGGGCACGAGTTGGGTACCATATGTCCATGATGCAATGCGGGTTCCGTCTGTGTCAAGCGTTTTCCATTACCTCCTTACCTCCCCGTGAAGAAAGTCCAGACGTGTTTGTCATTACCGGGAGCTGGTGGTGCGTTCTTCTTAATTCGCCCGCGCCATTCGAGTTGTCTGCAAATAGATAGAAAGAAATGGAGGGAATATCATTGTCTGTCTGTCTGTAGCCATCTGTGTGTCTGTCTGCAACCTGCAACGGCGTAGACTCAACACTCAACTTCACACACAGCCTGCCTGCCTACACACAAACAGCTTTTCCCTGCAGTCTCACAATCATTAAGCCTAATTCTATGTAAACAATTCTTTCTATTTTTCTGCATAGGTTATCTAAGCTAAGCAGCGGCGATTTTAGCATGTAAATCTTGGTGGGGCAAAAAAACATATTTTTTTTAGATGCATGCCAGCAAAGACACTACACAACACTAAATAATACATTAATTGCACTATAACGGTGACAAACAGTGCTCACAAACTGTTAGGACCTACATAAAGCTGTCCCAACAGCAGAGCTTTTCTTTCCAGCACAATGGAGTGAATCCTTACCACCGCTACACCTGGCTATTGATTAAGACATTAATGAGCGAGCGACGACGGACGTAGTCAATATAACTATGTGTTCAGCACTTTTATAATGTACAGTGACAGAATGCCTAACATGGGCTGCTCTTACAGTATTTCCCCTGTACACCAAGTCAGAACAGTAGGATAAATAAAGGGGACATATAAGCAGACAATGAAACCTCTTACAATATTAGATGATGACATTTCTCAAAAACTGGTTATAGGCTACATGTGCAGCACCAGCGAGTCAGAACAGTAATATTAGGTGAAAATAGACCAAATTATTAGGGTGAGGCACATGGGCTACTAACAGCTTACTACACAACATACAGCTACTGTTACTTTCTTAGCTACGGTATACAGATCTCCCTTGCATATTACATAATTTATGCAGCAGCACACAAGACATTTTTGGACTCACCTTGGCTTGGCATGTGCTCACTTAAACATGAAGGTGGCACAGCGGTTTGTCATCAAACTTTGTCATCAAAGTCTGGCATTCTCTGGATATATGGTAGAAACTTAGGTAAAAAAACACACAGCCACTCCATTGAATAGCAGGCTTTGCACTGCTTGCTGTTAGCAACTGATTCCTTCCAAACGACTCATTGTTGAATTTGCGATTTCCAACTTGTTGTGTAATCTTTATGTGCAATGGCTGATGAGCACCAATAAGTTTTATCTATAATTTCTCTTCATTATTTCTCTTCATATGACAAGGATTAAAAAGGATTTTCCAGGAGATTGTCAACTTGAATTATGATGATGACTGCTAGCTAAGACTTTGAAAGTAAGATGTTGACATGATAAGTCCAATCAAAGCTACTGTATGTATAATGTGATTTGACGTAATTTTATCTGTGGCCAATGACCTTGATGCTTCTTGGAAGAGTACTTGTAATATAACTCTATGGCAGGACCCAAAGGGCTGACATTTTGGATGTCTACCCTTACCAAGGACATAAACTTCGCGATGACGTAGTGTCCCCATGAGTGACAGAACACTGAGCCAATCACAGCACAATGCTCCTATTTTTTGCTGGCTCGCCCCACCACAGAGCTAGGCTGAAACACCTGCATTCAGGAGCTGCCTTACTCAAGAAAACAAAAAAAGAGACCATGTATGTTTGCGGCTTTATTAACTCAATGATATATACTTTTTTACATTGTTTGCAAACTGATATGTGACATGTATTAATGCCAAAATAACATGCCCCCCCCAAAACTGATACATTTATATATACTGTATATATACACACACTACCGTTCAAAAGTTTGGGGTCACTTAGAAATGTACTAGTTTTTGAAAGAAAAGCACATTTGTCTATTAAAATATCAAATTGATCAGAAATACAGTGTAGACATTGTTAATGTTGTAAATTACTATTGTAGCTTGAAACGGATGATTTTTAATGGAATATCTACATAGGCGTACAGAGGCCATCATCAGCAACCATCACTCCTGTGTTCCAGTGGCACGTTGTGTTTGCTAATCCAAGTTTATAATTTTAAAGGGCTAATTGATCATTAGAAAACCCTTTTGCAAGTATGTTAGCACAGCTAAAAACTGTTCTGATTAAAGAAGCAATAAAACTGGTCTTCTTTAGACTAGTTGAGTATCTAGAGCATCAGCATTTGTGGGTTTCGATTACAGGCTCAAAATGGCCAGAAACAAAGAACTTTCTTATGAAACTCGTCAGTCTATTCTTGTTCTGAGAAATGAAGGCTATTCCATGTGAGAAATTGCCAAGAAACTGAAGATCTCGTACAACGCTGTGTACTACTCCCTTCACAGGCTCAAAGCAGAATGTAACAATCTTCGTTGGGAGAAAGAGAGGAGGACCAAAGCACAGCGTGGTAAGTGTTCATGATGAATATTTAATGGAACAAAACTGAACACTGAAATACAAAACAATAAAGTGAACGAACTAAAACCGAAACAGTTCTGTGTGGAACACACAGACACGGAAGACAACCACCCACGAAACCCAGGTGAAAAAAGGCTACCTAAGTATGATTCTCAATCAGAGACAACTAACGACACCTGCCTCTGATTGAGAATCATACCAGGCCAAACGAAAAAAACAACATAGAAAAACGAACATAGATAACCCACCCAACTCACGCCCTGACCATACTAAAACAAAGAAATAACAAAAGAACTAAGGTCAGAACGTGACACAGAATTGGAGGAGTGGGAGGTCCCAGTGCACCACTGAGCAAGAGGACAAGTATATTAGAGTGTCTAGTTTGAGAAACAGATGCCTCACAAGTCCTCAACTGGCAGCTTCATTAAATAGTACCCTCAAAACACCAGTCTCAACGTCAACAGTGAAGAGGCGACTCCGGGATGCTGGCCTTCTAGGCAGAGTTCCTCTGTCCAGTATCTGTGTTCAATCAAATGTATTTATGAAGCCCTTTTTACATCAGCCGATATCTCAAAGTGCTGTACAGAAACCCAGCCTAAAACCCCAAACAGCAAGCAATGCAGGTGTAGAAGCACGGTGGCTAGGAAAAACTCCCTAGAAAGGCCAAAACCTAGGAAGAAACCTAGAGAGGAACCAGGCTATGAGGGGTGGCCAGTCCTCTTCTGGCTGTGCCGGGTGGAGATTATAACAGAACATGGCCAAGATGTTCAAATGTTCATAAATGACCAGCATGGTCAAATAATAATAATCACAGTAGTTGTCGAGGGTGCAACAAATCAGCACCTCAGGAGTAAATGTAAGTTGGCTTTTCATAGCCGATCATTGAGAGTATCTCTACCGCTCCTGCTGTCTCTAGAGTTGAAAACAGCAGGTCCGGGACAGGTAGCACATCCGGTGAACAGGTCAGGGTTCCATAGCCGCAGGCAGAACAGTTGAAACTGGAGCAGCAGCACGGCCAGGTGGACTGGGGACAGCAATGAGTCATCATGCCAGGTAGTCCTGAGGCATGGTCCTAGGGCTCAGGTCCTCCGAGAGAGAGAAAGAAAGAAAGATTAGAGAGAGCATACTTAAATTCACACAGGACACCGGATAAGACAGGAGAAGTACTCCAGATATAACAGACTGACCCTAGCCCTCCGACACATA
This sequence comes from Salvelinus alpinus, assembly GCF_045679555.1. Lineage (NCBI taxonomy): Eukaryota > Metazoa > Chordata > Actinopteri > Salmoniformes > Salmonidae > Salvelinus > Salvelinus alpinus. Next base: position 19,394,518 of record NC_092115.1, read on the forward strand.
AACTACTGCAACATAAATACTGGAGGCTGAGACAGGAGTTGTCAGGAGACACTGTGGCACCATCCGATGAGACCCCCGGACAGGGCCAAACAGGCAGGATATATAACATACGTTGGATTCATTGAATGTTTGCCTCAAACTGTATGCGTAGATGGCTAGAAATGGCAGCAGAAGGTGAATGTTGAACTTTTGTTATATACATATCCAGATGATGCTGCTTACTATTTTGTGCAATGACGCTGTCGGTGTGTTCGAGGCGTTTCCACTGCTACGGCACCTGGCTATCAGCGGAGCCTTGTCTGGCAGCGAAACAGTTCATTCAGTCTCATTTACTGCCTTTAAAAAAAACATAGCTGATATGGCTGACTGATTCTACTGACAATTGAGATGTACAAACTCTTGCATAATGGATGACCAGAGGATAAGCGGTAATCCGTAATTATGATTAAGACATTAATGAGCGAGGTAGGACGGACGTAGTCAATAACTATTTGTTCAGCACTTTTTGAAATGTACAGCGACAGAATTTAGAACATGGGCCGTTCTTACAGTGTTCTCCCTGTACACCAAGTCAGAACTGTAGGATAAATAAAGGGGGCATATAAGAAGACAATGAAACCCCTTGCAATATTCAATGATTACATTTCTCTAAAACAGGCTATAGGCTACATGTGCACAACCAAGTCAGAACAGTAGGCTAAGTTATGAGGGGGAAAGGGACCAAATTATTAGGGTAAGGCAAATGGGCTACTAACAGCTTACTAAACAACATACACTTAATATTACTTTCTTAGCTACAGTATATGTACAGTGCATTCAGAAAGTATTCAGTCCCCTTGACTTTTTCCACATTTTGTTATGTTTGTTATGTTATTCTAAAATGTATTAAATGTTGCTGTTTTTTCTCATTAGTCTACACCCAATACCCCATAATGACAAAGCAAAAACAGGCTTTTAGACATTTGTATTAAAAAAGATGGAAATATCACATTTACATAAGTATTCAGACCATTTACTCAGTACTTTGTTGAAGCACCTTTGGTAGTGATTGAAGCCTCGAGTCTTCTTGGGTATGACACTACAAGCTTGGCAAACCTGTATTTGGGGAGTTCCCTGGCATATTACATCATTTATGCAGCAGCATACAAGACATTTTTGGACCTTGTTGTGCTGTGCTCACTTGAACAGGAAGGTGCTGCGGCGGTCCTTGTGGGCAAATTTTGTCATCAAAGTCTGGCATTCTTTGGATTTATGGTGCTTTCAAGACAACTAGGAACTCATTAAAAAAACAAGGTAGAATCATGACGTCAGATTTCTACAGGTCGGAGGTCTAGAAAGAGGCTTGAGTTCCCAACTTGGAATTCCGAGTTGGATGACCGTTCAAAACGTATTTTCCCAGTCGAAGCTCATTTTTTTCAGAGTTCCCAGTTCAGAGTTCCCAGTTGTATTGAACTCACTGAAGATTTCCCAGTTCTTAGTTTCCAGTTATTTTTGAACATGGCAGAAGGCATGCTGGATTGACAGCATGGCCAATGTATTCAACCTTTTCTGACCCATGGTGTTGAATATTTATCCTTTAAAGCTTGGAAAAGAGACCCTTAAACCCAGACTTGGACCACACACCCACTCCACTGAATAGCAGGCTAGTGATTTATTTGCACGGCTTGCAGTTAGCCACTGATTCCTTCCAAACCACTCATTGTTGAATTTTCGATTTCCAACTTGTTGTGTAATGTTTATGTCCAGTGGCGATGAGCACCAATACGTTTTATCATTAATTTGTCTTCATATGACAATGATTGAAAAGGATTTGCAGTAGATTGTTGACGTGATTCATGATGATGACTGCTTGTCTAGCCTACTAACAAAGATTTTCAAAGTATGATGTTGACATGATCAGTCCAATAAAAGCTACGGGAGACGCCATTTTATCTGTGGCCAATGACCTTCAGCCTTTGTTAACCCAATGATTTTTTTCATTGTTTGCAAACTGCTTTGTGACACATATTAATGCAAAAATAACATGCAAGACAGTCAACAAAAAAAACATATACTGTATATATATATAGTGTAACGACCCTGGGTTTATAAGCGCGGAAATCGACTCTGCCGCACGAGCATGCTTTTGCGGCACAGTCGATAGCGCGCCGGACCTCGGGCTAGAAGGTCGAGGGTTCGAGACCTGCTCACTGCTGCTTCATTACATTGGTGTCAGAAGTGATCGGACCTCGCATCCACGACAGTGCGTGTGCTTGGCCGGTGAGCGCGTTCCTGTAAAACGTAAAGTCGCAAACTAGCGCGAGGACGCGCTCTTTGAAAGGAGGGAGTAGTGTAACGACCCTGGGTTTATAAACGCGGAAATCGACTCTGCCGCTTGAGCATGCTTTTGCGGCACAGTCGAATAGCGCGCCGGACCTCGGGCTAGAAGGTCGAGGGTTCGAGACCTGCTCCCTGCCTGTTTCATTACAATATATATATATATATACAGTGTATTCGGAAAGTATTCAGACACCTTGACTTTTCCCCCATTTTGTTACGTTACAGCCTTATTCTAAAATTGATTAAAGCGTTTTTTCCCCTCATCAATCTACACACAATATCCCATAATGACAAAGCAAAAAATAGCTATTAGATATTTTTGCAAATGTATAAAGTACTCAGTACTTCGAGTATTCACAGGAAAATACCATACTAACCGTTATACTAATGAAAAGCCAGTTATTTACACCATGATTTGACTAAAATTGCCTAGTGTTATTAATATTCATAACATTAGTATCAGCCTATTATTCATAATGAAAGCCCTTGCAGGTAAAATGCTACTTTCAATTTGTTATTCCATCAGTAGGCTATCGATTCAACCCTGCCAGTCCCGCTGGACTCTCCAGATGGCAGCTGTCTAAACAGCGCCCACTGTGTGATACTACCGCAGCCAACTCAGGATTATGAATGAAATACATTTCTTACGAGGCTGCTCGATGCAATTCCTCTCCTGGAGAGGCGGCGATGTCTATTCAGTTCGGCGAATGAATGGGTTGCAGTGATTATGATGATGGGGTAATCGAGAGGCTGAAAATGGGAATAAATCAACAGGTGAACATTTATGTTTGAATATTTTCCTTCGGGCAGGACTGGAACAGTTTGGCCTGACTGACTGGGAGGTAAATAAACTTGAACTTGGCTGCATGCCTGGTCGCTGACGGGATGTTTGTAAGCAGGCAAATCAAACAGCAAAACACCGGTCCTACGCAGTTAGTGAGTGTATGTTTGTGAGAGAGAAAGAGAGGGAGTGTGCACGTGGGAGGGGAAATTATTTGAAAGTGCTGTACATGGATACTTGAATGACTATGTAAATTATAGATTAGAACATTATTTTGTTAGTGATAAAAAATATCGAAGAGAAATTGGTACAATAGAATCATTGAGCTTCATGCCTACCAATTATGCCTAAATCCTACGTGCTATAGACAGCCATGGAATAATTCCAATGGCTTGATTGATCAGCTGTGCACCCTAGATAAATAGATTTAATCATTACACAATAATAAAACATTAACTCTGGTGGTGGTAGGTAGCCTAGTCAACATATTGTCTTCTGAACGTTACATGACATTTATGTTAATGAGTCATTGTCATAGAACGAGAAAGAGAGAGATGAAAGAAGAACAGCAGATCGGTGATATTCGTTCACGTGACCCTTTGGATTATAGAAACAGGAAAATTGAGCGCGCTCTGGGATTTGATAACGCGCGCTCTTCACGCTATGGAGGATGATAACGTGGAAAATTAAAGGGCGCGAGGACTATAGAGGGGACACAACGCACTTCAGACGCGCAGAAAGTAATTCGGAGTGGTTTTATTACCGACTGAAGACAGTAAACATTACGTTTTTTTAATGGACCACATTAATGGACATCAGACGCAGCCGAGAGGGGCATGGCGTTAAGCAGTGAGTTGGCTATTCAAAGAGTGACTGATGGGATATATTAAACTATAATGAGCTAGGCCTATCTAGTATCATATTTTCATACCTTATGTGCAGTGTGTTGAGTCATTTAGAGGTTGATTCAGTGTCTGACTGTCATAGCACCTTGAGGAAGAATGCATTCTTAAATGAGTTGAATATGTAATGTATGTGTCCAGGACTCCTGCTGCTGTGCATGGTAGCCTCTGCTGTGTGGAATGCTGAGACCAGGCCCATAGACTTTGTGTGTGACAGAGAGTCCAGGAGGGACATGAACACTGTGGCAGAGATGGAGGCTGCTCTGGTAAACCTATATGTTTTAAACAATCTGCCCAGTGGTGTAGTGGTGCCTGGAGAAGTGGCAATACTCAAATGTTGCCCCAAATTTCCCAAACAGCCCGAAGGAAAGGTGCCCTGTGTGAAAAATTATGACAAACAGTTCAGTACACTCTAAATGACCCCCCCCCCAAAAATTCATGTTTTCGCTCGCAAAGTAACACTTTTTTAATAGATAAACAATTAAATTGGACCTTCTAAGTCCACAATAATTCTTAAACCACATGAGGAGACCACTTTTGAGGTCTGGGAAAAAACTTTTACATTTGTATTTTTGAGTGTAGTTACCCTTTAATACAACTGTGCAGGCAACGGGCACTGTTATTTAGTTAGCAGTGTTTCTGTAGCACACATGAGAAGGAGTTTGCAAAACAAATAGCCACTGGATTGATGCAAATCATCATGATATTATTCTGCCAGACAGGCATAGGCTACTTTGTAGCTAGTTAACATTTAATTGAGGTGGTTTTTGGGAAAGCCTTTCCATCTACCAGAAGACATTCAGGTCTATCATTAGCATCACTATATTTTTCCTGTTCCTTAATTGTTTGAGACCTGGATGTTTTACTTCATATTATGAGGAATGTCTTACCATTCAAAGTAGCCTAGCCAAAATCCCACCGTGGAAACGTGGAGGTAATTATTTAATTAAGACTTCATATGCTGTTGGTTTTCAACGTTCTTTCATTGTCTAGCAGCCAAAGGCATTATCCTAGTCATATTAGCAACCCATGATAGTTGTTGCATCTTTAGATCTCCCCTCTTTATACATTTCTAATGGATATTTCCATCTATTTCCATGAAACCGTTCGCATGTGCAGTGCGCATTTTAGAATGGATTTTCTCGAAATTGCACTTTGGAACATTAACGCGTAGGCTTACCGCAGTGTGCACATTGCTGCGCTTAAAGTGTGAAGAAATAATTAGCAGTTTATCAACATTTTAAGCTAAACATTTTGATCTGTTCCATCAGCCTTATAAATTGATACGGCGTATACCTCCACTACACTACTTTGATACGCATCATGGGGATTAAGAAGTAAACATATGCAATGCCCACAAAAAAGGTGGTATATGGCGTATACCTGCGTATACCCTCCTCTACACCACTGAATCTGTCTGTCCGTCTGTCTGTCCATCTTGCCTATCTCTTTTAATGTCTGTATGCTTCTCTCCTCTCTTCAGGCTGATTGTGACGCCTTGAAGATGCTCCCGTCCCCCATTCAGCTCCCCTGCATCAAGGTTCACAAGGCTTCCTGGGAGAGGAAATCAGTACGCTATCAAACACTTCAACTTCTGCTTCTCAATGCAGATGATTTGTTTTCCCCGGTTCAGTAACATCCAATTGTGGTAATAATTTGACGTTTGTCTCTCTCTCGTGTGTGTTACCTATCTATGTATGTATGTTTGTGTGTTTTTCCTCCAGGCCCAGGAGAAGAAGGGGGACATAGCTGCATCTCTGAGGGTTTTGTCTAGGAGCGTGAGGGTGGTTAAGACTCTGAGCCAGCCTGGCTGTGCCGCAACTCTGCTGGAGAGACTGGAGCACACTGTCAACAACTACCTACACATAATCACACACCTGGACATCAGGGTAAGATATAATAATAAATACACACATACATACACACACTATAGCTTGCTTCATAGCCTGAGAATTAGGGGTGCTGAGTGTGCTGCAACACCCCCTGAAAAATCTGAATTTAAAAAAAGATGTATCATAAAAAGTGCAAAAGTAATGTGCCTTAGTATTAGCAGACCTATATAGACATCTGTAGAGCGGGCAAAAATATTTTTCAGTATCTCAGATTTTGCAAAAAAGGCAGTAATTAAGAACAGTGTCTTCCAGGATTCAATAGTTTAAATTGTAAGAGTTGTTGTCCTATCCCTTTCTCTGATTTTCATTCTAATGTAATCTTAAAAGAACAAAACCCTGTTCTCAAACATTTACATCAAAAGGTGCAAAGACACAAAACATCCACATCAAATTAAATATTTTTCTTGATCAAATAACATGGTAAACAACCACTTTTTATGCAGTATTAATTTACCATCCCTACAAACCACTTAATGTTAATGTACATTACTGTATTGTATATAGGCTGGTCATCAATGTTTGTACCTGTAGACTTTCCATCACTATGAAGAAAAACAATGCACACTACAGTAATTGACTACATTGAGACAAGTGGTTTGTGATGATATGGCTCAGTTGGTAGAGCATTGCACTTGCAATGCTAGAGTTGTGGGTTTGATTCCCAAGGGGTACCAGTACAAGAAAGTATGAACATGTATGCACTCACTACTATAAGTTGTTCTGGATAAGAGTGTCTACTAAAAAGGAATGGATAGACCATTTCAGTTTTCACATAGAAATAAGTTGCAATTGCAAGGTATTTCAAGAAACTGGAAAACATATCAAGCAAGTATTTTTATATTCCACAAGTATTATCAGATTAACTGTTTTGTACAGATAATTATCAGACTCAAGTGTGAGTATACACTCAATTTAGTAAAAGAATAATGACAAAAATCGTACACTGTACCTTTACTAGTCCTGTGTTAGCGGCGTCTTCAGTGCTGGCAAAAAAAAATCTGACCCCCCCCAAATCACTTTGGCAAAAAAATTGCAGCAGCCCCACCACCAAACTACTTCCCATGGCTATGTCTTGCTTAGATTACTTATTGGCCGCTTGTTGGTGTGCAGTGAGCGTAGGCCTTTCAGTGTTGCTAAGTCTCAAGAAGGCAAAGATAACTGAATTAAATGACTACGGCCCCGTAGCACTCACTTCTGTCATCATGAAGTGCTTTGAAGGGCTAGTCAAGGATCATATCACCGCCACCTTACCGGCCACCTTAGACCCACTTCATTCAGTTTGCATACCGCCCCAACAGGTCCACAGATGATGTAATCGCCATCACACTGCACACTGCCCTATCTCATCTGGACAAGAGGAATACCTATGTAAGAATGCTGTTCATTGACTACAGCTCAGCATTCAACACCATAGTACCCTCCAAGCTCATCATCAAGCTGGAGGCCCTGGGTCTCAACCACTCCCTGTGCAATTGGGTCCTGGACTTTCTGACAGGCCGCCCCCAGGTGGTGAAGGTAGGAAACAACATCTCCACTTCGCTGACCCTCAACACTGTGGCCCCACAAGGGTGTGTGCTTAGCCCTCTCCTGTACTCCCTGTTTACCCACGACTGCGTTGCCATGCACGCCTCCAACTCAATCATAAGTTTGCAGACGACACAACAGTAGTGGGCCTGATCACCAACAACGATGAGACAGCCTACATGGAGGAGGTGAGGGCTCTCGGAGTGTAGTGTCAGGAAAACAACCTCTCACTCAACGTCAACAAAACAAAGGAGATGATCGTGGACTTCAGGAAACAGCAGAGGAAGCAACCCCCTAGCCACATCGAAGGGACAGCAATGGAGAAGGTGGAGCGTTTTAAGTTCCTGGGCGTACACATCACAGACAAACTGAAATGGTCCACCCACACAGACAGTGTGGTGAAGAAGGTGCAACAGCACCTCTTCAACCTCAGGAGGCTGAAGAAATTTGGCTTGTCATATAAAACCCTGACAAACTTTTACAGATGCACAATCGAGAGCATCCTGTCGGGCTGTATCACAGCCTGGTACGTCAACTGCACCGCCCTCAACCGCAAGGCTCTCCAGAGGGTGGTGCGGACTGCACAACGCATCACCGGGGGCAAACTACCTGCCCTCCATGACACCCACAGCACCCGATGTCACAGGAAGGCCAAAAAGATCATCAAGGACAACAACCACCCAAGCCACTGTCTGTTCACACTGCTATCATCCAGAAGAAGAGGTCAGTACAGGTGCATCAAAGCTGGGACCAGGAGACTGAAGAACAGCTTCTATCTCAAGGCCATCAGACTGCTAAACAGCAATCACTAACTCAGAGAGGCTGCTGCCTACATTGACACCCAATCACTGGACACTTTAATAAATGGATCACTAGTCACTTTAAACAATGCCACTTTAAATAATGCCACTTTAATAATGTGTACATATCTTACATTACTCATATCACATGTGTATATACTGTATTTTATACCATCTATTGCACCTTGCCTATGCCGCTCTGCCATCGCTCATCCATATACTTATATGTACATATTCTCATTCACTCCTTTAGATTTGTGTGTATTAATTAGGTAGTTGTTGGGGAATTGTTAGATTACTTGTTAGATATTACTGCACTGTTGGAACTACAAGCATTTCGCTACACTCGCATTAACATCTGCTAAGCATGTGTATGTGACCAATAAAATTTTATTTTATTTGACGTCACGTTCATTTCCATATGAAAATGGAGTATCCTGTCTTCTTCCAGTAATCCCTCATTGACTCCCTCTCATTTCATACATAGCGGTGACCCCAACGACCCCTGGTCTTCCTTCGCCAGGAAGAATAGCAGATAGCAGAGCATACCTTCCCCATGACAGAGACACAGCCACCCAGGCTACGCATGGAGAACTTATGCAAGTGACAGGCCATTCACTAGCAACATGTGTAGTTAAAAGACGGGCTAGAGATGAGCAAAACAGAACAGTGAAATTGCAATAGTTTCTTTCCAATTGTCATTCAGTGTTTCTTGAGTGTGTCTCACTATCATCAGACAATGTCAACAACATGCTTTCATGTGTATGATCATTTCAATGCAGAAGACTACAGCTCTCAATCAACAAATGCATAGTTAAAGTGAATTGCTTTTGTAATGGAAACCATCAGCATATTTAGTAATGTGTGTCATATCTTTGTTATACTGACTCTCACTCGCTCTCTCCCTCAATTCTCCCCTTTTCTCTTCCCCCTGTCGCTCTCTTCCTCTCTTTCCATCCTACCCATCCCCCACCTTCTCGCTCTTCCCCCTGGTCCTAAAGGGGTCTGTGGAGAGCCCGTTGTTTTCCAGTACTGCTGAGAGTACCCACAGCTTGAGCACGGTTCTGTGGACTTTCAGCAGACTGATCACTGGAAAGATAGAGTGGCTTATGGCTGACCTGACCCATGGGTGCCCCTGAAGAGGAAGGAGAGGAGATGAGGGGAGGGAGCTACTTCAGAGTATTGAGACGCACCCAGATAAGTGAGGAGGCTAGGGAGCTGCTGTAGAGTATTGTGATGCACCCAGAGAGGGGAGGCGATGTGGAGAAGTGAGGTGATCAGAGAGGAGAAATGACACAACCGCCTGAAAGCTGTCACTCACCAAGCAGACCTTTCTCTGGTTGGTTAGACATTAGAGACAGTAAAGACTTGTTTAATGGAACATGGAGATACGTCACCCTCTGCTGGTCATTATTTGGAACGACAGCTCACTGTTTCAGGCATTCAGCTTAGACTGACTGCATGCTGTTTCTACAGTAAAACCAGGACAAAAGGAATAAAAATGTACATGTTACATATGAGAGACAATTGACCCAATTGATGGCTTGCATTTCATGGCACCTACCAACAGAGCACTTGGAACACATGTCAAGCATTTGGATGTGATCAGATAATTGTCCACTTAGTATTTTTTTATTTATTGTTCACTGTACATTACATTCGTTTTATAACTGTATTTTTTATTAATTCATTAATCAGGCTATAGAAATATGGGTTTATATTTGTATGTCATTATTAAAATTAAACCCTCAAAGTAAATTGTAACTATACTCAAAAAGCCTCTCTCATAAAATGTCATTATATGCATCATGTTTTAATTAAACTTTTCTGAAAGTAATACAAATATTGTCTGAACCCAATCAGCTGTGTCAACAGTTTGGGTCACGAGGTCAAGGAGGAAGCATAACTGATTGGTTTAACAAGCGAAACATTACAAATGGCGCGCAGTCAAAAAAAGATTGAATGATACAATAGGGAATCTCAATTGTATACTCCTCATGTCCTCTCTCCTCGCCGCCTCCTCAAAACCCATTGGATGAGAAAGCCAGAGGTCCCACCCCTTTCACATTCTCCTCCAATGGGTATACAATTGACATTCTCCCATTGTAGCCGCCATCCATGTATGAAGCTCCAATTGACCGAGTGTACAGGTGGAGGTTGTAAACTACTCAGAAAGAGGATACAGGTAGAGGATGTAAACTACTCAGAAAGAGGATATAGGTAGAGGTTGTAAACTACTCAGAAAGAGGATACAGGTAGAGGTTGTAAACTACTCAGAAAGAGGATACAGGTAGAGGTTGTAAACTACTCAGAAAGAGGATACAGGTAGAGGTTGTAAACTACTCAGAAAGAGGATACAGGTAGAGGTTGTAAACTACTCAGAAAGAGGATATAGGTAGAGATTGTAAACTACTCAGAAAGAGGATATAGGTAGAGGTTGTAAACTACTCAGAAAGAGGATATAGGTAGAGGTTGTAAACTACTCAGAAAGGGGATACAGGTAGAGGTTGTAAACTACTCAGAAAGAGGATACAGGTAGAGGATGTAAACTACTCAGAAATAAATCTCAAACTTATGTCTAGGCCTACACATTACATGTATCTGTAATAATAGCTCAAACTTGAGTTTAGTTTCTTTGATTTAAAGGAGGTGGCTAGTCTTGCAAATGTCTTTTGTGTGATGAGTAATTTATGTAGGTCAAAAGCATATGTATTAGCCCAGAAAAATAATCGACCCTGTATTAGTAGTTGTGTGGCAACTTTTACTTGCTTTGCATCCATACCCTAACTATAATCAACCAGACATGATCAGTCGAGCTCTGGGGACAGTTTGGACGCAGCATTGGCATCATGTTCTTCTATGACAACGTGTGTGGCAGTGCCCTGTATGTGCTAGGCCTAGTCGAAGCCATCATCGACCCACCCCCCGCCGTGCGCTTCCTGTATTTGCCCCGCACTCCGGCGGACACGAGGCGTTACTCCTCCTACCTACACCAGTTGGATCTGAGTAGAGACCTGGGACCCACCCTGCTCATCCATGGGGTCATGCCTATCATCACCACTGACCTCTAACCCCTGACCCCTCACTTCTAACCCCATCACCAGTTAGATCTGCTGGGTAGAGACCTGGGACCCACCCTGCTCATCCATGGGGTAATGCCAGTTGTCACCACTGACCTCTAACCCCTCACCCCTCACCTGGCTCTGACCTTATCACCAGCTGGGCCTGCTCAATAGAGACCTGCGCCCGACCATACCCAGCGATGGGGTTACACCTGTTATCAACATTGATCTTTAACCCCTTACCTCTCACCTGTATCCCCTCACCATATCCAGTGGGTTATGTTCCTATGAACATTCTTTGTGAATGACACCAGGCACTTTTATAATGTAAGCTGAGGGGCAAGAAGATGTGTGTATGTTTGTCTTATTTTTATTATAGATCTTGGTTGACTGAAGCACTCCTGCTGTTCTGGTGTGGATGTTCTGATTACTGCACACTGGGCTTTACTAGAGGTGTGGGGCGGATCCATGAGGTCACAATTTATTACGGATTTATGTAACATTGGCACAATTCTCGTTTTTTGTATGTACCACTAAATTAAAATAAATTATAAATGGTATTGTCAATAACAGAATCCTTTTCTCCATCCAATGTGCAGAACATGCATGCTGGTGTGAACTATTTCCAGACCAGAAGGGGGCGATATATGCTTTGCAACGTCACCAGAGCTGCAGTGATTGAAGGGGAACAGCCGATGCAGTACTTGAACCAGTGACCATACAGTTACAGGGCACTACATCATGTGCCATCTGTGTCCTGACCTCTCAACGAAGGCTGTCAAATCCTAGCATCCAGGGAGGCTAGCCACTAGTCTTTTCCCCCTCAATCTCTACATTACTATGCACTCTATATAGGCAAGCCAGATGACTCAGTGATTCAAGGAAACCAGCTACACATAAACGTCACAATATAGTTAACCCTATGTGGGATCCAACCATTGTAATTGAACGGTAGGTGATACAATACTCAATGTAATGTGTGTCTAACCCCTTCGCAAAATATTCGCTACCACATCTCATCTGACGTTTCCATTGGTTTACAACCTACAGTCATTTTACACCACATGATGGTGAGTATCAGAAATACCTAGTTGATGCACGTAACTGGTTAACACATGGTGGGTATGGTGGGTGACTGGGCAGTGGGCATTGATGCCTCCAGCAGCCAGTAATGGTACCAAGCCTGGCTGCCTGTGCCAGCGAGACACGACACTAAACTGCGTCACGTTTGCTATAGAAAATCTCTGAGTTCACATATGTGGGTGGTCGCACCCACCACTGCCGATGCCAACGCAGACATAACCAAGCCAATGGAGATAGACAGTCAAATTGTTATTCCATTTCTATGGCTTCCGTTTGACGGGATGAATACCACAGCGCAGTTGGTTTCTTAGTCATGGTGATGATGACGTTTGTGATAATGATGATGATGGTGATAATGATGAGCACGAGGATGATAATGATGGCGATAATGCGACGATAATGATTACCGTGAGGGTGAAAATGGTGATAATGATGCTCATGAGGATGATAATGATGATCATGATGATGGTGAGGATGATGATAATAATGATGGTGAGGATGATGTAAAAAATAATAAACTTCTTGTGATATCTTTTCTATTGTTATGATCTGTGTAGCCCTAGGATCATATACTGAACAAAAATAGAAATGCAACATATAAAGTTTTGGTCCCATGTTTCATCAGCCAAAATAAAAGATCCAAGAAATTTTCCATAACCTCAAAAAGCTTATTTCTCTCAAATTGTGTGCACAAATTTGTTTACTTCCCTGTTAGTGAGCATTTCTCCTTTGCCATGATAATCCATGCACCTGACAGGTGTGGCATATCAAGAAGCTGATTGAACAGCATGATCATTACACAGGTGCACCTTGTGATGGGGATAAAAAAAGGCCACTCAAAAATTAGCAGTTTTGTCACAGAACCCCATGCCACAGATGTCTCAAGTTTTGAGGGAGTGAGAAATTGGCATGCTGACTGCAGGAATGTCCACCAGAGCTGTTGCCAGATAATTTAATGTTAATTTCTCTACCATAAGTCACCTCCAACATCGTTTTAGAGAATTTGGCAGTACGTCTCACAACCACAGACCACGTGTAACCACGACAGCCCAGGACCTCCACATCCGGCTTCTTCACCTGAGGAATCGTCTGAGGGGGGAGGAGGGGTGCTGAGGAGTATTTATTTCTGTAATTAAACCCTTTTTGGAGGAAAAACTCATTCCGGTTGGCTGGGCCTGTCTCCCAAGTGGGTGGGCCTGGCTCCCAAGTGGGTAGGCCTATGAGTAGGCCCGGTCATGTGAAATCCATAGATTAGGGCCTAATTAATGTATTTAAATTGACTGATTTCCTTATATGAACTGTAACAGTAAAATCTTTGAAATTGTTACCTGTAGTGTTTATATTTTTGTTCAGTGTAATACAATATATTGTTTAGTTTAATTCTATGCCTGGGCTCTCGGATGACCTGGTTTTTGAGAGTGAAATCCATAATCAATGCCAAAGATTTTTATAACTAATCCAAAATAGTCCAGAGCCTGTTGTTTCCAATGGGAGCAAATTAATCATAGTGGGTAGAACAAGCAAGGAGCTGGGCAGAGCCAAGCACCAGTTATTGAGATGATATTGGCGTGTTCAAATTTTTTTGTGCAAATTTGCATTGGGGAACATCTACTCTGTGAAGTGTGCGCATGTGCAATAACTCAATATGCCCTTGCACTCCTTCTAAACAACGTTATTTTTAAAAACTTTGGCAAAGAGTAAAGTCTACAAAACGCAGTACACTCTTTTTGTTACATATTCTAGTTTTGGAAACAGAATACTGTATGGAGATCAAATGTTTAATTGATGAGAAAATTAGCAGAATGTCAGCCAAAATCCATCTTGATCCATCTTCTCCCACTGCCGGCCACTGGGCTTCCTCTCACCACCATATTTGGTAGTGAGTGGAAACGCCAACCGGATGCTTCACATTTATACATCTGGTTAAATATCTGGCTCATTCTTCTATCTGTGCTATGGTCTTGCTCAAGCCTTATGTGGCCATGGAACTCCTTGGCAGAGAGATGAGAGAGATAGAGCGCACTTGAGGCTGCCCTGATGAGTGTACCCACCTAAACAGACAAGGGAAGATCCGCTGATGTTTGAGGGTGATCCCTCCATCCCTCTATCTCTCCATCGCGGAGGAGAAGAGAAGGATAGTGTGAGTCACTTCCGACTGGTCATTGCATCGTAGGAGGGTGTAGAAACATTAGTGTGGAAACATAGGGAGAATCTCAATTACATACTCCGTGCGTACTCTCTCCTCGCTTCCTTCTCAAAACCCATTGGATGAGAAACCCAGAGGTCCCGCCCCTCTGTCCTTCTCCTCCAATGGGTTTTGAGAAAGAGGCAAGGAGAGAGGATGCAAGGAGTAAGCAATTGAGATTCTCCCTATGTTTCCACACTAATGTTTCTACACCCTCCTACGATGTAATGACCAGTCGGAAGTGACTCACACTATTCTTTCTCGTCTTTCTCTTTCTCTGTCTTTCAGGTTGGGGACACTCAGACTAAGTGGTGCAGTGTGGAAGTAATTTCCATAATGGAAAAGTAGAGGAAGCAAAGGTCCACTGTACTATTGAGCCATGTTTGAAATGGAAGAACATGTTAGTTGTTTTCACCTGAATTATTTCAGGTCCCACGTACAGTACCACCTCTTAGCATTTCTACAAGGACGCAGGTTTTTTTCCTTACTTCATTACCATAAAGCAACAGAGGAACAATTCCTAGGAAACATTGAACATTCACAGGAAAATTTTACATTCACAGAATAGAACATTGATTTCGACAGTGTGTTTGTACTTTGTACTGTATATATAATACCATTATAGTAAGAATATATTTTCACATGATATTGAAATAGCAAACTTCCATAGGGAAACATAAAGTTATTCTATTCTATGCTGTTAATTAATTCACTCTTAGTTATCAAACCATTGATCCTTCATACAACAACCCTTAACCAATTAGAAGGAGAAAGGTAATATCAAATAAAATATGGGAAAAACATAGAATGGCAGTACATTTGTAGGCCTACTCTGTTTGAACGGTATATTATACCATTAATAGATACATTTTACATAAAGAGATACTGAAGTTCCATAGGGAATAATAAAGTTGTTCTATACTGTGCTGTTACTATATTCACCATCAAACCAGTTATCACACCATCTATTCTTGGTTATCAAACCCGTTATCAAATCATCTATTTATGGTTATCAAACCAGTTATCACACCATCTATTCTTGGCCATCAAACCATCTATTGTCCCTAGGGACAACACAACATTAGGGAGTCCAGCAGTGAAAGGAAAGTCAGTTGTTCAACTGAATGCATTCAACTGAAATGTGTCTTCCTCATTTAACCCAGCTGATGGAGTGATAGTGAGTCCATTTATAGCCAGGAGGAAGGTGGAGGGATGGCTGGGAAGCACAGCAGGGTGATGGAGAAGGGACAGAGCATGAAGGCTTGATCACAGGGGAAGAAGCCAAGTGGGCGGGTCAGTGGGTGGACAGGTAACTGGATCTGGAGCTGGTTGGGTGGTATCTGGATCTGGGGCTGGTTGGGTGGTATCTGGATCTGGGGCTGGTTGGGTGGTATCTGGATCTGGGGCTGGTTGGGTGGTATCTGGATCTGGGGCTGGTTGGGTGGTATCTAGATCTGGAGCTGGTTGGGTGGTATCTGGATCTGGGGCTGGTTGGGTGGTATCTGGATCTGGGGCTGGTTGGGTGGTATCTGGATCTGGGGCTGGTTGGGTGGTATCTGGATCTGGGGCTGGTTGGGTGGTATCTAGATCTGGAGCTGGTTGGGTGGTATCTGGATCTGGGGCTGGTTGGGTGGTATCTGGATCTGGGGCTGGTTGGGTGGTATCTGGATCTGGGGCTGGTTGGGTGGTATCTGGATCTGGGGCTGGTTGGGTGGTATCTGGATCTGGGGCTGGTTGGGTGGTATCTGGATCTGGGGCTGGTTGGGTGGTATCTGCATCTGGGGCTGGTTGGGTAGTATCTGGATCTGGAGCTGGTTGGGTGGTATCTGGGGCTGGTTGGGTGGTATCTGGATCTGGGGCTGGTTGGGTGGTATCTGGATCTGGGGCTGGTTGGGTAGTATCTGGATCTGGAGCTAGTTGGGTGGTATCTGGGGCTGGTTGGGTGGTATCTGGATCTGGGGCTGGTTGGGTGGTATCTGGATCTGGGGCTGGTTGGGTGGTATCTGGATCTGGGGCTGGTTGGGTGGTATCTGGATCTGTGGCTGGTTGGGGGGTATCTGGATCTGGGGCTGGTTGGGTGGTAGGGTGGTATCTGGATCTGGGCTGGTTGGGTGATATCTGGATCTGGGGCTGGTTGGGTAGTATCTGGATCTGGGGCTGGTTGGGTGGTATCTGGATCTGGGGCTGGTTGGGTGGTATCTGGATCTGGGGCTGATTGGGTGGTATCAGATCTGGGGCTGGTTGGGTGGTATCTGGATCTGGGGCTGGTTGGGTGGTTTCTGGATCTGGAGCTGGTTGGGTGGTATCTGGATCTGGGGCTGGTTGGGTGGTATCTGGATCTGGGGCTGGTTGGGTAGTATCTGGATCTGGAGCTAGTTGGGTGGTATCTGGGGCTGGTTGGGTGGTATCTGGATCGGGGGCTGGTTGGGTGGTATCTGGATCTGGGGCTGGTTGGGTAGTATCTGGATCTGGGGCTGGTTGGGTGGTATCTGGATCTGGGGCTGGTTGGGTGGTATCTAGATCTGGAGCTGGTTGGGTGGTATCTGGATCTGGGCTGGTTGGGTAGTATCTGGATCTGGGGCTGGTTGGGTGGTATCTGGATCTGGGGCTGGTTGGGTGGTATCTGGATCTGGGCTGGTTGGGTGATATCTGGATCTGGGCTGGTTGGGTGGTATCTGGATCTGGGGCTGATTGGGTGGTATCTGGATCTGGGGATAGTTGGGTGGTATCTGGATCTGGGCTGGTTGGGTGATATCTGGATCTGGGCTGGTTGGGTGGTATCTGGATCTGGGGCTGATTGGGTGGTATCTGGATCTGGGGCTAGTTGGGTGGTATCTGGATCTGGGGCTGGTTGGGGGGTATCTGGATCTGGGGCTGGTTGGGTGGTATCTGGATCTGGGGCTGGTTGGGTGGTATCTGGATCTGGGCTGGTTGGGTAGTATCTGGATCTGGGGCTGGTTGGGTGGTATCTGGATCTGGGGCTGGTTGGGTGGTATCTGGATCTGGGGCTGGTTGGGTAGTATCTGGATCTGGGGCTGGTTGGGTGGTATCTGGATCTGGGGCTGGTTGGGTGGTATCTAGATCTGGAGCTGGTTGGGTGGTATCTGGATCTGGGCTGGTTGGGTAGTATCTGGATCTGGGGCTGGTTGGGTGGTATCTGGATCTGGGCTGGTTGGGTGATATCTGGATCTGGGCTGGTTGGGTGGTATCTGGATCTGGGGCTGATTGGGTGGTATCTGGATCTGGGGATAGTTGGGTGGTATCTGGATCTGGGCTGGTTGGGTGATATCTGGATCTGGGCTGGTTGGGTGGTATCTGGATCTGGGGCTGATTGGGTGGTATCTGGATCTGGGGCTAGTTGGGTGGTATCTGGATCTGGGGCTGGTTGGGGGGTATCTGGATCTGGGGCTGGTTGGGTGGTATCTGGATCTGGGCTGGTTGGGTAGTATCTGGATCTGGGGCTGGTTGGGTGGTATCTGGATCTGGGGCTGGTTGGGTGGTATCTGGATCTGGGCTGGTTGGGTGATATCTGGATCTGGGCTGGTTGGGTGGTATCTGGATCTGGGGCTGATTGGGTGGTATCTGGATCTGGGGCTAGTTGGGTGGTATCTGGATCTGGGCTGGTTGGGTGATATCTGGATCTGGGCTGGTTGGGTGGTATCTGGATCTGGGGCTGATTGGGTGGTATCTGGATCTGGGGCTAGTTGGGTGGTATCTGGATCTGGGCTGGTTGGGTGGTATCTGGATCTGGGCTGGTTGGGTGGTATCTGGATCTGGGGCTGATTGGGTGGTATCTGGATCTGGGGCTGGTTGGGTGGTAGGGTGGTATCTGGATCTGGGCTGGTTGGGTGATATCTGGATCTGGGGCTGGTTGGGTAGTATCTGGATCTGGGGCTGGTTGGGTGGTATCTGGATCTGGGGCTGGTTGGGTAGTATCTGGATCTGGGGCTGGTTGGGTGGTATCTGGATCTGGGGCTGGTTGGGTGGTATCTGGATCTGGGGCTGATTGGGTGGTATCTAGATCTGGGGCTGGTTGGGTGGTATCTAAATCTGGGGCTGGTTGGGTGGTATCTAAATCTGGGGCTGGTTGGGTGGTATCTGGATCTGGGGCTGGTTGGGTGGTTTCTGGATCTGGAGCTGGTTGGGTGGTATCTGGATCTGGGGCTGGTTGGGTGGTATCTGGATCTGGGGCTGGTTGGGTGGTATCTGGATTTGGGGCTGGTTGGGTAGTATCTGGATCTGGAGCTAGTTGGGTGGTATCTGGGGCTGGTTGGGTGGTATCTGGATCTGGGGCTGGTTGGGTGGTATCTGCATCTGGGGCTGGTTGGGTAGTATCTGGATCTGGAGCTGGTTGGGTGGTATCTGGGGCTGGTTGGGTGGTATCTGGATCTGGGGCTGGTTGGGTGGTATCTGGATCTGGGGCTGGTTGGGTAGTATCTGGATCTGGAGCTAGTTGGGTGGTATCTGGGGCTGGTTGGGTGGTATCTGGATCTGGGGCTGGTTGGGTGGTATCTGGATCTGGGGCTGGTTGGGTGGTATCTGGATCTGGGGCTGGTTGGGTGGTATCTGGATCTGTGGCTGGTTGGGGGGTATCTGGATCTGGGGCTGGTTGGGTGGTAGGGTGGTATCTGGATCTGGGCTGGTTGGGTGATATCTGGTTCTGGGGCTGGTTGGGTAGTATCTGGATCTGGGGCTGGTTGGGTGGTATCTGGATCTGGGGCTGGTTGGGTGGTATCTGGATCTGGGGCTGATTGGGTGGTATCAGATCTGGGGCTGGTTGGGTGGTATCTGGATCTGGGGCTGGTTGGGTGGTTTCTGGATCTGGAGCTGGTTGGGTGGTATCTGGATCTGGGGCTGGTTGGGTGGTATCTGGATCTGGGGCTGGTTGGGTAGTATCTGGATCTGGAGCTAGTTGGGTGGTATCTGGGGCTGGTTGGGTGGTATCTGGATCTGGGCTGGTTGGGTGATATCTGGTTCTGGGGCTGGTTGGGTAGTATCTGGATCTGGGGCTGGTTGGGTGGTATCTGGATCTGGGGCTGGTTGGGGGGTATCTGGATCTGGGGCTGGTTGGGTGGTAGGGTGGTATCTGGATCTGGGCTGGTTGGGTGATATCTGGTTCTGGGGCTGGTTGGGTAGTATCTGGATCTGGGGCTGGTTGGGTGGTATCTGGATCTGGGGCTGGTTGGGTGGTATCTGGATCTGGGGCTGATTGGGTGGTATCAGATCTGGGGCTGGTTGGGTGGTATCTGGATCTGGGGCTGGTTGGGTGGTTTCTGGATCTGGAGCTGGTTGGGTGGTATCTGGATCTGGGGCTGGTTGGGTGGTATCTGGATCTGGGGCTGGTTGGGTGGTATCTAAATCTGGGGCTGGTTGGGTGGTATCTGGATCTGGGGCTGGTTGGGTGGTTTCTGGATCTGGAGCTGGTTGGGTGGTATCTGGATCTGGGGCTGGTTGGGTGGTATCTGGATCTGGGGCTGGTTGGGTGGTATCTGGATTTGGGGCTGGTTGGGTAGTATCTGGATCTGGAGCTAGTTGGGTGGTATCTGGGGCTGGTTGGGTGGTATCTGGATCTGGGGCTGGTTGGGTGGTATCTGCATCTGGGGCTGGTTGGGTAGTATCTGGATCTGGAGCTGGTTGGGTGGTATCTGGGGCTGGTTGGGTGGTATCTGGATCTGGGGCTGGTTGGGTGGTATCTGGATCTGGGGCTGGTTGGGTAGTATCTGGATCTGGAGCTAGTTGGGTGGTATCTGGGGCTGGTTGGGTGGTATCTGGATCTGGGGCTGGTTGGGTGGTATCTGGATCTGGGGCTGGTTGGGTGGTATCTGGATCTGGGGCTGGTTGGGTGGTATCTGGATCTGTGGCTGGTTGGGGGGTATCTGGATCTGGGGCTGGTTGGGTGGTAGGGTGGTATCTGGATCTGGGCTGGTTGGGTGATATCTGGTTCTGGGGCTGGTTGGGTAGTATCTGGATCTGGGGCTGGTTGGGTGGTATCTGGATCTGGGGCTGGTTGGGTGGTATCTGGATCTGGGGCTGATTGGGTGGTATCAGATCTGGGGCTGGTTGGGTGGTATCTGGATCTGGGGCTGGTTGGGTGGTTTCTGGATCTGGAGCTGGTTGGGTGGTATCTGGATCTGGGGCTGGTTGGGTAGTATCTGGATCTGGAGCTAGTTGGGTGGTATCTGGGGCTGGTTGGGTGGTATCTGGATCTGGGCTGGTTGGGTGATATCTGGTTCTGGGGCTGGTTGGGTAGTATCTGGATCTGGGGCTGGTTGGGTGGTATCTGGATCTGGGGCTGGTTGGGGGGTATCTGGATCTGGGGCTGGTTGGGTGGTAGGGTGGTATCTGGATCTGGGCTGGTTGGGTGATATCTGGTTCTGGGGCTGGTTGGGTAGTATCTGGATCTGGGGCTGGTTGGGTGGTATCTGGATCTGGGGCTGGTTGGGTGGTATCTGGATCTGGGGCTGATTGGGTGGTATCAGATCTGGGGCTGGTTGGGTGGTATCTGGATCTGGGGCTGGTTGGGTGGTTTCTGGATCTGGAGCTGGTTGGGTGGTATCTGGATCTGGGGCTGATTGGGTGGTATCTAGATCTGGGGCTGGTTGGGTGGTATCTGGATCTGGGGCTGGTTGGGTGGTATCTGGATCTGGGGCTGGTTGGGTGGTATCTGGATCTGGGGCTGATTGGGTGGTATCTAGATCTGGGGCTGGTTGGGTGGTATCTAAATCTGGGGCTGGTTGGGTGGTATCTAAATCTGGGGCTGGTTGGGTGGTATCTGGATCTGGGGCTGGTTGGGTGGTATCTGGATCTGGGGCCACTCCACACTCTGTTTCTCTTATCTGCGCACACACACACACACACACACACACACACACACACACACACACACACACACACACACACACACACACATACATTCCCAAGAATCATAGATGTGTTTCTAGACATTTCTTTCTGTCTCGATTCCATCCATAACTCACACCTCTCCTCCCTGATAGAGTCTGTCTCAACCGTTCTAGTTCCATGACTTGCAGTGCTCTAGAAGGTCCATAGATGGCAACATACTCCAAGCGGCTCCCAATTTACAGTAACACTCTTGGTCAGTCACCAGTCGTGGAGAACTACAGGTTACGAGTGAGTATAAGGGCTGAATGTCACTGATAGAAAGATTAGATGACAGCCTAAGATTTCTATTTCAAACTAAACAGGAGTTTCAAACAGTTCTTGATGGGGTGTCTATGTTGCATCTACGGTAGGTTTGATATGACCTATTTTTCAGAGGTTCCAAAGCACAGCTTTGGTCTCCAACAAGAACTGGAGTAATCATCTTACTATTGAGAATATGATGTGTGGATTTTAATGTTTAGTATAGCTCTGTCTGGCTGTTGATGGAATGACTGTCATCCGCAGTCATGCTCATAATTTTTAACACCTGCAATTAGAATGGTATTGAAGAGTTGATATCTGATATCAGTAATTTAACCAAACAAGAGAATAAGTATCCACACACAAATATGCACCTACACGACTTAAAATGGGGGGAAAGTTCGCGGGACTCCACCCGGATGGGCAGATTCCGAGTGAACAGCCACACCCTCTGCCCGAGACGATAGCGGGGAGCCGGGGTCTGGTGGACGTCCGCCTGTCGTCGATACCTGGAGGTGGTCTTGAGAAGAGCAGACCGGGCTCTCTTCCAGGTACGACAACAGCGGCGGATTAACATCTGGGCCGAGGGTATGCTGACCTCTTCCTCTTGCTCAGGGAAGAGCGGGGGCTGATAACCCATTGAACACTCAGTTGCTGGCTCCAGGTGGTGGGTTTGGCAGAGACGAGGCAGCGAAGAGTCGTCTCCAGGTCCTGATTGGCTCCCTCCAGCTGGCCGTTGGCTGGCTTTGGAAAACCTGTCCACCACCGTAAGGATAGTGGTGTTTCCATCAGACAGAGGGAGACCGGTGACGAAGTCCAGAGATATATGTGACCAGGGACGGTGAGGGACAGGAAGTGGTTGAAGGAGGCCAGCCGGAGCTTGTTGAGGAGTCTTATTCTTAGCACAGATAGTGCAGGCACTAGGGTGGGAGCTAGGGTGACAGGCAAGCCTGGAGGAATGAGCACATTCCAGGAGCGGGCAGCGTCTGGGACAAACATCTGGTTAGCCCCCCCACCCCCCCCACCCACACACACACATCGTAATTCCTCTCCGTGGCGTTAAGATGATGGGAGAAGAAAGTGCAGGGATGAAGCTTAAGGTCCAGGGCAGAATGCTGGGAAAGGACAGCCCCGACTCCGACATCCGAAGCGTCAACCTCCACCACAAACTGACGGTACGGGTCCGGATGGATTAGTATGGAAGCTGTGGTGAAGCATTGCTTAAGGTCCAGAAATTCCCAGTCAGAATCTGGGGACCATGCGAACGGGACCTTGGGAGAGGTGAGTGCAGAAAGGGGGGAAGCCAGGGTAGTGTAACCCCGGATAAAACCACAATAGAAATTGGCAAATCCCGGGAAGCATTGCAGCTGCACTCTGGACGTGGACTGGGGCCAATCCACCACCTCTCTAACCTTTCTGGGATCCATCTGCACATTAGCAGCAGCGATGATGTATCCAAGGAAGGAGATGGTGGAGCGATGTAATTCACATTTTCCTGCTTTCACAAAAAGCTGGTTCTCCAGGAGATGCTGGAGGACTTGTCGGACATGGAGAACGTGTTCTTGAGCAGAGCGGGAAAAGACGAGGATGTCGTCGAGGTAGCCGAACACGAATCGGTTCAACATGTCACGGTGAACGTCGTTAACCAGGGCCTGGAACACAGCAGGATCAGTGGTGGAAAAAGTAGTCAAAAGTCATGCTGTAGTAAAAGTAAAGATAACTTAATAGAAAATGACTCAAGTTCAAGTGAAAGTCACCCAGTAAAATATTACTTGAGTAAAAGTCTGAACGTATTTGGTTTTAAATACACATAAGTATCCAAAGTAATTGGAATTGCTCAAATGTACGTAATGCTAGCTAATCTTCCTGGGGTCCAACACCAATTAACAAGACATTACAAACAACCACAAATCTAGACTTCACAAACATTCAACAAGTAGACAATACAGGCAATTAAAATACCTGACAGGAAACACATTTAACATTCAGTTGATGCTTTCTATTTGCTGTCCAGTCATATGGTCAATCACATTAGATGTTCTTTTATTTCTTTCTTGAAGGTGGATTTACTTTTTACCTCAGAAATATGGATTGGTAAAGAGATCCATTCAGCTATGGCGCTATATAAAACTGTAGATTTAAGGCGATTTGTCCTTGGCTTGGGTTGTCTTAGCTGCCCTGATTTTGCCTGTCTGATTTGGTGGTTATGCATGTTGATAGTATGTATACACTGGACTGAAAAATACTGTGTTTTTAAAAAATATAACATTCCTAATGAAAATCAGAAGACTAGATAGTAATTTGTTTTTAACGTGAAGCCATGAGAGATTCTGATGCATTTGGATAATATTCATACAGATAGAGCAATGAAGAGCTAATCTCGCAGCCCTGTTTTGAGCCATTTGGAGCTTTTTTATATCTTTCTTTGCTGGAGATGACCATATAACTGGACAGTACTCTAAGTGTGATAGGACCAGGGATTGAATCACCTGATTCAGAGTGCTAGATGTGACATACTCTGAACATTTTCTTGTAACAGCAATTCCCTTAACCATCTTAATAATAATATTGT
Source organism: Salvelinus alpinus (assembly GCF_045679555.1). Lineage (NCBI taxonomy): Eukaryota > Metazoa > Chordata > Actinopteri > Salmoniformes > Salmonidae > Salvelinus > Salvelinus alpinus. The sequence continues at coordinate 19,418,781 of NC_092115.1, forward strand.
CTATGTGTTCTGACCATGATAAAGCTGCGTCCAACATGACACCTAGTAGTTTCATTTTTTTCACTTGCTCTACATGCGTTCTATTCATCGAAAAATTATATTGTGGATCATCAGCAAGCATATATCTTGAACCAAATACAATACATTTAGTTTTAGAAATGTTCAACACCAATTTGTTCATATCAACCCACTCAGACACCATTCTTAGTTCACAGCTCATTACATTCTGATGCTGCGCTATACATTGTAGAGTCATCAGAATACATGACCACTCTTGCTTTGTTCATTACTGAAGGTAAATCATTAGTAAAGATAGAGTAGAGAAGTGGGTCTAGGCAACTTCCTTGAGGAACACCACAGTGAATGTCTTTACTGTTTGAAAAGCTAACATTAAAAAACACTTTTTGCCTTCTCCTGGATAGATAGCTTTCCATCCAGGATAGAGCTGCAGACTTGAAACCATAACATTTGAGTTTACCTAGTAACAGTTCATGATCAATTACATCAAAAGCAGCACTGAAATATAGCAACACTGCACCAACTAACTTCCTGTCATCCATACTCTTTAACCAATCATCTGTCATTTGTGCTAAGGCCGTACTCATAGAATGCCCTTCATTGTATGCATGCTGGAAACTCATTATCAGACCATTACATGAGAAATAATCCTTGATTTGTACAGATAAAAATTTTCCAATAATTTACTCAACACAGGCAGCAAGCTTATTAGGACCAGTGAATGCAGATTTCTTATCCTTAGGTAGTGGAATAACCTTTGACTCTTTCCAAACTTCTTGGCACACCCCATACATCAAGCACTTATTAAAAATATGAGAGATTGGGGTAAATATTTGTTTAGTTGTAACTCTAAGCAATTTGGTGTCTAGATTATCTGTACCAGGTGACTTGTCATCCGAAAGAGACAACAGCATCCTTTCTACCTCTTCCCTTTCTACTTGATGAAATTCAAACCTGCATTGCCTCTCCTTCATGATACAATATTTTATAAAAGTATATGACATGGAGCCATCAGTTGGAATCATAGCATTCCTCAACTTGTCCACTTTGCCTGTAAAATATTAATTAAAGTAGTTTGCGATGTCATGTGGTTTTGTAATAAATATACCCTCTGATTCCACAAAAGAGGCGAACATCCCTACCCATAATAGTGTTCAACATTCTCCAGTTTTTTCCCATCACCCTTTACTTCATCAATGTTGTGCTGATAGAATCCCTTCTTCTTTCAATTGTTTAGCTTGGTCACAAGATTTCTTCATTTACAATAACTTTGCTTATCAAACAGAGTGCCAGATTTATCTGCTACTTTTAAGGCATTATAACGTTGAATCATTACATTTCTCAGCTTATCATCAATCCATGGGGCACCGTTTGATCTCACAGTGCATTTTCTTAAAGGGGCATGCTTATCAGCTATACTCAATTAACATTTTCATAAACAAACTTAGTGACATTTCAGGATCATCCTTACTACACACTTACTACACCCATTGCACATGCTTAATCTCATCCACAAATGAGTCCTGATTGAACCCTCTGTAGGACCTTCGGTAGATTACCTTTGGTATTTTAGTTTTCCTAGTGAGTGCAACCAAGTTATGATCACTGCAACCTAGTGCCACTGATACAGCTTTAGAACAATGTTCAGCCATGTTAGTAAAAATGTGATCAATACAAGTTGATGATGTGATACCGGACCTACTAGTGAACATTCTGGTTGGTGATGTCACAACTTGGGTCAGGTTACATACATTGGCAACATAAATAAGTTTATTTCTCATTGGATAGTTGGTGTTAAAAAAAATCAATACTCATATCTCCCAAAAAAGCATTTCCCTATTTTCATCAGATACCTTATCCAACATTTTGCAAATTACATCAAGATATTTCACATCAGCACTAGGTGGCCTATAGCAGCAACCAACTACTATAGGTTTTAAATGTGGCAAATGCACCTGTACCCATAGCGCCTCTAATCCATTCAACATTAGTCCTTACGTTGTTTTGCTGGAATATGACTCTGGATGTAAACTGCAGCTCCACCGCCATATCTATTTCTGTCCCTCCTGAACAAGTTGTATCCATGTATAGAGATCTCAGCATCATCAAAAGAAGAGTCAGAGTGAGTCTCTGATATTGCCAATACATGAATATTGTTTGACTGCACTAGATATTATTTCATGAATTTTGTTCCTTAAACTGCATATATTCAAGTGAACAATTAACAGACCTTTCTTTGGTAGATTTACAGTATTTTTGTATGTCCAAACATGAATTAGGAGTTGGAATCTGAGAGAGAGATACTCAGTCAGTCAGTCAGTGTGTGTGTGCGTATGTGTGTATGTGTGTGTGCATGGGGCTGGAATTAATTGTGTCTGTCGCTCCTCCTAGGGTGAACAATCAGTTTGTCATACCTCAGATATGCTATGTCACCTCGTTCTCTTGCAGCCTTCATAGCTGGTATTAGTTCCTTTCTTCATTGACGGACTGCATCTGAGAAATCCTCATTGATGAAGATGAAGGACCCTTTAAGGCGTTTGGCTTTCTCAAGGACTGCAAGCTTATCCTTGAACCTGAGGAATTTCACTACATTGGCACCACCATTGGCACCATTAGTGACCCCTGGTTTCCCAGACCGGTGAGCACGTTCCAGCTCAACCTGTTGATCCAATTGTAGCTCCTCAGAAAACAGCTATCGAACTTTGTCCTCTGATTCAGCCCATGTCCCACTTTGGCTCTCCTGGATATCATCTATTACAAGATTATTTCTCCTTGATTGTCCATCCAGGTAATCAGCCTTCCCAGACATGTTCAGGGGGCCCTCCCTGACTGGTGATTTCATTCTGCATTCCCAGACATGTTCTGGAAGCTCTCCCTGACTGTGGTGATTTCATTCCACATAGAGGAACAGTTTATGGAAAGTGTATCCTGTGTGGTCTTCAATACATCCACATCCTTCTGTGTGAACTGAAGGCTTGTTTTAATGTCTTGTACATCTTTAGTCAGGTCGTCCAGCCGTTTGTTGGTAGACTCCAGTTATTTTCCAGCTGAAGTATAATTTCCTTATAGAAAACTTTCTGCTTCTCCAAGAGTTCACGTACCTGCCCAGCAGAGATGTGATCCTCGTCTTTTTTCGGAGGCATGATAGTAATTATAGTAGGATGAGCCCGCTATTCACTCTGTGAAATGAGAGATGCTGACAGTAGAAAACTCTGGAAATCGGTAGTCCTAAAACCGAAACAGATAGAAGTGTGGCCCTAGCCACAAGGGCTAACCGCTTAGCGTGCTTGGTATCTGGCAATAGCGGACCAGGTGGCCTAGCTTGATAGCTAGCAGCTAAGCTAGCTGCTTTGCCAATGTAGTACCACCTTGTTTGAGCAAGGATCCCGGGACATATATCAGCGGTCCCAGCGTTAACACTAACTGCGTCCCAGGATCCAGATATGAAAAGCAAAAATATTGTAAACTTTTATTAGCTAACTAGGCAGCTTGTTGTTAAAGTAAAACAAACTGAGTCTCTAGTCTTGTACTGCGCGTGTTGATGACGTATCAATGTCTTATCAATGTCTTTGTGATGTCATTGAGGCCCTGGTAGTCGATGCACAGGTGCAGGGTTTTGCCCCTCTTCTCCACAAAGAAGAACCCTGAGCCGGCAGGGGAGGCAGAAGGACGGACACACCCTGCAGCCAGGGAGTCCTCCATGTATGTTTCCATAGCCTTGGTCTCCGGACCCGACAATGAATACAGCCGTCCCCATGGTGGTGTAGTGCCCAGGAGAAGGTCGAACACGCAGTCATTGGGTCGATGCAGAGGAAGCGAAGTGGCCCGGGCCTTGTTGAAAACCTCCCGGAGGTACTGGTACTCCGCGGGAACGTAGGAGAGGTCCGAAGCTTCTTCTGAGCCCACAGGAAGAAATAGTAGGGATTGGACCAAAGCGCAGCGTGTTGTGAAGACATAATGCAGTTTATTAAAGTAAAGTCGAAACACGAAAAGACTTAAACAAACTACAAAACAAATAAACGATGTAGACAGACCTGGACTTGATTGCTTACAAATAAACGAAGAACGCACGAACAGGAACAGACTACATTCACGAACGACAAAACGAAACAGTCCCGTGTGGTAAACATACAGACACAGGAGACAACCACCCACAACAAACAATGTGAAACAACCTACCTTAATATGGTTCTCAATCAGAGGAAACGTAAAACACCTGCCTCTAATTGAGAACCATATCAGGCAACCCAATAACCAACATAGAAACACATAACATAGAATGCCCACCCCAACTCACGCCCTGACCAACTAAACACATACAAAAACAAGAGAAAACAGGTCAGGAACGTGACACACGTGTGTTTGGCAGGTTAGACAGCCACTTCCTGTCTGGGTCCACTCTTAACTATAGTCCATAGTGCTCCATCAGATGACCTAGGCTCCACAATCACACGACCTCAACCCAATTGAGATGGTTTGGGATGAGTTGGACCACAAGGTGAAGGAAAAGCAGCCAACAAGTGTTCAGGATATGTGGGAACTCCTTTAAGACTGTTGGAAAAGCATTCCAGATGAAATTGGTTGAGAGAATGCCAAGAGTGTGCAAAGCTGTCATCAAGGCAAAGGGTGGCTACTTTGAAGAATCTAAAATATGAAATATATTTTGATTTGTTTAACACTTTTTTGGTTACTACATGATTCCATATGTGTTATTTCATAGTTTTGGACACACCTACTCATTCAAGAAAAACATTTGAATGAGCAGGTGTGTCCAAACCTTTGACTGGTACTGTATATACTAGGCGGTGTCATAGGATGGCCCAAAAAATGGTCAAAGACTTCAGTCACCTAAGTCATAGACCGTTCTCTCTGCTACCGCACGGCAAGCGGTACCGGAGCTCCAAGTGTAGGTCTAAAAGGCTCTTTAACAGCTTCTACCCCCAAGCCGTAAGTCTGCTGAACAATTAAAGGCCCCTTTACAGTCCATCCACAATAACATGCTGACCCCTCTTGATTCCCAATGCTTTCAGCACTGTATTGCCCTTTAACTTGTTGAGGCCTTACGATCACCTCTGGTGATGGTTTTGGGCTGTGTGCAACACACACACACACACACACACACACACACACACACACACACACACACACACACACACACACACACACACACACACACACACACACACACACACACACACACACACACACTCATACTCACACTAACTCACTCACTCACTCACTCACTCATTCACTCACTCACTCATTCACTCACTCACTCATTCACTCACTCACTCACTCACTCACTCACTTACTTACTTCTGAGTGTCTTCTGCAGCAAAGTGATGGGTCATGAGAAAGCCTCCAAGCCAGAACCGGGGGCCGATGTGCGTCATTCTCACACTGCCACAGACAAACATAGACACAGGGAGACAATAATAAACACTTAATCCTCATATTGCCCTACATACAGAGATAGAGACACCGTCAGCCGAGCACCAAAACGTGTGTTTGGGGAGACTGGTGCACTTTGGGTTGGTGAGTCACTAGGACTTCTACGTCATTGAATGTGCCGATTCAAAGCAGCTTCCGCTAAGCCATGAGGATGGGGGCTCTTTCCCAAAACTCCCATGTTACAAACATTTCCAGAATGTTCTATTTGAAAAGAGGTTAGCTAGTAGTTTTAATCGTCCATTAGTGACTTTGTTCAACCGGTTTCGAATTAGATCAAACTTAATAATAAACCTTTCAAGGAAAAGAAGAGCGAGACGCATTTTGGAAGCCAATCATGGGTTTATTTTAGAAGGGTCAGGCACTTATTTTCTTACTGATTTAAAATGTTTCTCATTCTAAATAGTATTTTCATGTTGGTACTAAAGGCCAAAGACAGAACATCAGGCCCTGTGGCGCTATACTAGAACATTAGGAGAGTCAGGTGTATTAGTACGTGTGCGTGCAGATGCATGCTCTTGGCATCAGACAGGACTACTTTCTCACGTTGTCTGCACGGATGGGACGGATGCATAGCAACGGCCAGTGATAGCAGTTAAGAATGGCTATTCTTGACTACCATCTGCTGCTATTCTGTTGATTTGGTGTGTGTGTGTGTGTGTGTGTGTGTGTGTGTGTGTGTGTGTGTGTGTGTGTTTGTGTGTGTATGTGTGTGTGTGTGTGTGTGTGTGTGTGTGTGTGTGTGTGTGTGTGTGTTTTTAACCATTATTTAACTAGGCAAGTCAGTTAAGAACAAATTCTTACTTTACAATGAAGGCCTACCCCAGCCAAACCCTCCCCTAACCCGGATGACGCTGTATCAATTATGTGCCGCCCTATGGGACTCCTGATCACTGCCGGTTGTGATACAGCCCGGGATCGAACCAGGGTCTGTAGTGACGCCTCTAGCACTGAGATGCAGTGCCTTAGACCACACGGGAGCCCTAAGGATGAGATTTAAACACACTGCATTATGTAAACAACACCTGTTCCTTAATCAGTGCCAAGTCTACTGTGTTTTCCCCTAAGCTTGTGCTGACAAATGCACACAGGAAAATATAGATTTATGATGTATAATGGTGAATACTGTACTTCTTATTCAGGGCCTTAGCTACATCGTCTTTTCAATTCGCTGCAGCTAGTGACTGGAACGAGCTGCAACAAAACCTCAAACTGGACAGTTTTATCTCAATCTCTTCATTCAAAGACTCAATCATGAACACTCTTACTGGCAGTTGTGGCTGCTTTGTGTGATGTATTGTTGTCTCTATCTTCTTGCCCTTTGTGCTGTTGTCTGTGCCCAATAATGGTTGTACCATGTTGTTTTGCTACCATGTTGTTGTCATGTTGTGTTGCTACCATGCTGTGTTGTCATGTGTTGCTGCCTTGCTATGTTATTGTCTTAGGTCTCTCTTTATCTCTCTTTATATAGTGTTGTGTTGTCTCTCTTGTTGTGGTGTGTGGTTGTCGTGGTTGTAAATAATAATTTGTTCTTAACTGACTTAACTGACTTGCTAGTTAAATAAAGGTTAAATACATTTAAAAATAAATACATATGAGGACATCGAGGTCCGGACCTCTGTACGTTTTTTGAATAAAAAATACATACAAATAATAATAATACTTTTTTTTTCTGAACACAGTCGAGGTCTCAACTTGCTGTTGGGAGTTAGAATAATAAAACACACAAGGTGCAATTTCGAAACTTGGTAATGCATCAGCAGTTTTCCTTTGCTATTACCATGCATGGATTTGGTTAAACAATTCACCCACATTGACAATACACACACTTGTATAACCGTTAGATAACAGCCAGTCGTTTGAGCCTCTATGAACCAACCACCGACAGCGCCCCATTCACCTACAGTCTCTCGTAGTGCTTCGACCTCACTCCCTGCACGCTGGTTGTGGCCATGGGATTCCAGGTGAAATCATTATATAAAGAGACTGACATCGTTTTTCACCAATGGTCCTACGTCTCGGGCTGTTTCCATATACTTGCCATGGAAACATAATTACCTGAGCCAATGAACGCAGGGTAGAGGAAGGCGGTAGCTCGTGCTAAGGGCGGAGCTCAAAATGAGGTCACTCTAAAGCGCTAGGGATACTATGACGAAACTCGAGCGCTAGGTGTAGAGTAGTGTAGTGTGCAAACCAAAGCCTGAATTACCAGTAAGCAAAATAAAACGATTAGTTTTGCAAACCAACAGAAGTCGTTGAAATCACAGAAAAGAGACGAGAATCTACTTGAACTGGCAGGTTGGTGAATTTGTGATATTTTTGTTGGCTCCTATGGTTTGGTGTTTGTGGGTGATTTTCAACTGTATCACGAAAGCCTACGTCTTCGAAACTCTGGGAGTGGTCAGAGCATATATACATCTTTATTATAACACGGTTTGGTGGGTTTTACAAACATTTTAAATTATTTAAAATTTGTTTGAAAGTTGCGTTGCATGACTGTCAGTGTGCGGGTCATAGTGGGACAGTAAGCCCTGCCCACTGACAGTGTTAGTAACGCTCCTTATATGTCTAAGGCTGGACTATACGCAGCCTGTGCCATAGTCATAGAAACAATACATAGAAACAATTATGCAAAACAATAACAAATGTTTGCCCTCTGTATGATCAAGCTTGAGTGAGGATGAGTGATCAGTCCTCATTGCATGTGTCAGAGATCTTTCAAAAACATGCTTAGTGCATTGAACGGGCAAGTCTATTGCGGTGTGTTCTGGCAGTGAAACATTGGTACAAAACATTATGAACTGATCAGGCTGCTGGCTGGTTTAATTGTTTCAAGCCAGACAGTGGCTGGGTGCCTTGCGGTGCTGTTTTATAACACATTCATTAGGCCTAAATGAAAAATCGCCACCGCATGGAGCCGGTGTTGTATCCTGTTTCCTGTCATTTTTAGCCGACTAAACAATAATCGCTGTGTTTGATTTTCCAATTTTATTAGATTTTTCTTTGCTAGAGAGACACAATCATAAGGTCAATGGTATGGAGGAGGATTAATATTTTTTGTTCATCCGAAATTAGTCTTCAGTAATAATAGCCAACTTACTAAAATGTCTAACATTTACAAACAAGTTAGATTATTTGTACATTTTGAAATTAAAATGAAGTGTTTAAACTACATATCTAAATGCTACAGTGTCCTCACCTCACCTACTTATTTATATTATTTATAATATTATACATACACAATTTATAAAATGAACCTCCTTCTAAAAAGAAATGCTTGTGAAAGGCATACAGTAAACCCTCATAGACCCCAATAGGCCACACATGCTTAACGATACCCACTACTACATGAGTCTTCTCCATTATGTTATTTTTTTATATTTACAGTGGCAACACTTTACACCTATAACTTCTGTGTTACTACTACATGGTTATAGTACTTACCAGTGTTCTATTTTGTTTTACATGAATATACAAATGAGGGGGTGCACCAGTGGAAAGTACTGCATAAGTACATTTCTTAATTACTACCGTATAGCAGGGTTATTACTTCATATAAAAGGTTATTGTTTCCTATAACAGGGTTATTGCTTCGACCTGTCCCCAAATTAATTTAGTTGGTTCACAGTTGGTTTTGGTATTTGAACCTGCGTGTCATGATCGTGTCTGGTGGGGAGAGACAAAATCTAAATGCTCACAATGGCGCACGTGGGGCCGGTGTAGCCCTGGGGTTAGTAACTCTAGTAAAATAGATTGAATTTGTGTTGAAATACAATATTCTTGGAAGCAGCATCACAAGACAAAGGTAGAGGTGATGTCACACCCACAGGCTAACGCAGGCTACATACATTCATAGCAAGCCCTGTCAACTTTATTGATCCTCTAAAACACTCTCCAAACTTTCTTAAACAACTTTTCATTGTTTTGGAGGGTTGCAGTTTTGTTAGGCGTTTTTAGAACTTGGAGAGTATGGCTCCATGCATGCTGCTGGGCTGGGCTTGGATGGGAGGGAGGGAGCAGAGAAGGTGGATGACGCACGAGAGGGAGAGAGACAATTTAAGTGCCTTTGAGGGGAAATCACTATGGAGATATGAGGCCATTTTAAACAACAGAGAGAAGGGTTGGCAGTAGGCCACGCTCGGAACACACCTCTCCCTCTTATCTCCCTCACTTCCTCTTTCCATTCATAACTACTGGCAAGTACTTTCAAGTTCAAGTTTTATTGTCACATGCACAAGTACAGCGAAATGCTTAAATTGCAAGCTCTAGCCAACAGTACAGTAATCAATATATTAATTGTACAACAAATAAATAAAGACAATATATAATAAAGAAAACATGAGAAATAAGAGAGGAAGCTATATACAGGGTCAGTGCCAATACCACATGTACAATGTGCAGGTATACTGGAGTAATTTAGTTAAATATGTACATGTAGACAGGGATTAGGAGAAAGTCACTGGTAACAGGATACATAATAATAGTAATAGTAAACAGTATGTCAGCAGCGTAAGTGGTGGGTGTGTGCATGGTGGTGAGTGTGAGTGTGTGTATAGAACGTGTAAGTGTGTGGGTCTTAGTGTGTGGGTGTTAGTGTGTGTATGGAAAGTGTAAGTGTGTGGGTGTTACTGTGTGGGGGTGATAGGTAGATATACACTGAGTTTAAAAGAAGAACATTTGCCGCCATCCACTTCCTTATGTCTGAAACATAGGCTTCCAGGGAGGGCAATTTTGGGGCTTCACCATGTTTCATCAAAATGTACAGCTGTGTATCGTCCACATAGCAGTGAAAGTTAACATTATGTTTCCGAATGACATCACCATGAGGTAAAATATATAGTGAAAACAATAGTGATCCTAAAACGGAGCCTTGAGGAACACCAACATTTACAGTTGATTTGTCAGAGGACAAACCATCTACAGAGACTAACTGATAGTAATGAATCTAATCAATAATCAATGAGCAGCGTAGTGGTAGTAATGAATCTAATCAATAATCATTTTAGCAGCAGTGTAGTGGTAGTAATGAATCTAATCAATAATCATTTTAGCAGTAGTGTAGTGGTAGTAATGAATCTAATCAATAATCATTTTAGCAGTAGTGTAGTGGTAGTAATGAATCTAATCAATAATCATTTTAGCAGTAGTGTAGTGGTAGTAATGAATCTAATCAATAATCATTTTAGCAGTAGTGTAGTGGTAGTAATGAATCTAATCAATAATCATTTTAGCAGCAGTGTAGTGGTAGTAATGAATCTAATCAATAATCTATGAGCAGCAGTGTAGTGGTCGTAATGAATCTAATCAATAATCATTTTAGCAGCAGCGTAGTGGTAGTAATGAATCTAATCAATAATCTATGAGCAGCAGTGTAGTGGTAGTAATGAATCTAATCAATAATCTATGAGCAGCAGTGTAGTGGTAGTAATGAATCTAATCAATAATCTATGAGCAGCAGTGTAGTGGTAGTAATGAATCTAATCAATAATCTATGAGCAGCAGTGTAGTGGTAGTAATGAATCTAATCAATAATCTATGAGCAGCAGTGTAGTGGTGGTAATGAATCTAATCAATAATCTATGAGCAGCAGTGTAGTGGTAGTAATGAATCTAATCAATAATCTATGAGCAGCAGTGTAGTGGTAGTAATGAATCTAATCAATAATCTATGAGCAGCAGTGTAAGTGTGAAAGTAGGTGGTGTAAGAACAAGTGTGCTTATCTTTGTCATCCCAAAACACCAGTAGTTCTTTCCATGTTCTTCTATTTCAGGCTTCTGTAGTCAGGAAGTAATGTAATAAAGATATTGTGGAGGAAATGGGTCAGTAGTCTGAGTGTTGCGTAGCTCAGTAAACGTACAACCCCGTTCAGTTACAATAGTCCCATGATGACAGCACGTCTCCTGTCCCCAGCACGGCGTGGTTCAATTCAATAATGCTTTATGCTTTAAGTTACTTTATTGACTACTAATGCAACACCATAAAGTTATGCTGATTATGTTTATGACCTTATAGTAACAGTGGCAGATTCAGCCAGAGGACAACAGTGGCAGATTCAACCAGAGGACAACAGTGGTAGATTCAACCAGAGGACAACAGTGGTAGATTCAGCCAGAGGACAACAGTGGCAGATCAGCCAGAGGACAACAGTGGCAGATTCAGCCAGAGGACAACAGTGGCAGATTCAGCCAGAGGACAACAGTGGTAGATTCAGCCAGAGGACAACAGTGGTAGATTCAGCCAGAGGACAACAGTGGTAGATTCAGCCAGAGGACAACAGTGGTAGATTCAGCCAGAGGACAACAGTGGTAGATTCAGCCAGAGGACAACAGTGGTAGATTCAACCAGAGGACAACAGTGGTAGATTCAGCCAGAGGACAACAGTGGTAGATTCAGCCAGAGGACAACAGTGGTAGATTCAGCCAGAGGACAACAGTGGTAGATTCAGCCAGAGGACAACAGTGGTAGATTCAGCCAGAGGACAACAGTGGTAGATTCAGCCAGAGGACAACAGTGGTAGATTCAGCCAGAGGACAACAGTGGTAGATTCAGCCAGAGGACAACAGTGGTAGATTCAGCCAGAGGACAACAGTGGTAGATTCAACCAGAGGACAACAGTGGTAGATTCAGCCAGAGGACAACAGTGGTAGATTCAACCAGAGGACAACAGTGGTAGATTCAGCCAGAGGACAACAGTGGTAGTTTCAGCCAGAGGACAACAGTGGTAGATTCAACCAGAGGACAACAGTGGTAGATTCAGCCAGAGGACAACAGTGGTAGATTCAGCCAGAGGACAACAGTGGTAGATTCAGCCAGAGGACAACAGTGGTAGATTCAGCCAGAGGACAACAGTGGTAGATTCAGCCAGAGGACAACAGTGGTAGATTCAGCCAGAGGACAACAGTGGTAGATTCAGCCAGAGGACAACAGTGGTAGATTCAGCCAGAGGACAACAGTGGTAGATTCAGCCAGAGGACAACAGTGGTAGATTCAGCCAGAGGACAACAGTGGTAGATTCAGCCAGAGGACAACAGTGGTAGATTCAACCAGAGGACAACAGTGGTAGATTCAACCAGAGGACAACAGTGGTAGATTCAACCAGAGGACAACAGTGGTAGATTCAACCGGAGGACAACAGTGGTAGATTCAGCCGGAGGACAACAGTGGTAGATTCAGCCGGAGGACAACAGTGGTAGATTCAGCCGGAGGACAACAGTGGTAGATTCAGCCAGAGGACAACAGTGGTAGATTCAACCAGAGGACATTGGCAGGCAGCCCAATGCGTTACATGACGGATTGGGGGCATTGTGTTGTTCATGACGGATGTGGGGGCATTGTGTCGTTCATGACTGATTGGGGGCATTGTGTCGTTCATGACGGATGTGGGGGCATTGTGTCGTTCATGACTGATTGGGGGCATTGTGTCGTTCATGACTGATTGGGGGCATTGTGTCGTTCATGACTGATTGGGGGCATTGTGTCGTTCATGACTGATTGGGTGCATTGTGTCGTTCATGACTGATTGGGGGCATTGTGTCGTTACATGACTGATTGGGGGCATTGTGTCGTTCATGACTGATTGGGGGCATTGTGTCGTTCATGACTGATTGGGGGCATTGTGTCGTTCATGACTGATTGGGGGCATTGTGTCGTTCATGACTGATTGGGGGCATTGTGTCGTTCATGACTGATTGGGGGCATTGTGTCGTTCATGACTGATTGGGGGCATTGTGTCGTTACATGACTGATTGGGGGCATTGTGTCGTTCATGACTGATTGGGGGCATTGTGTCGTTCATGACTGATTGGGGGCATTGTGTCGTTCATGACTGATTGGGGGCATTGTGTCGTTCATGACTGATTGGGGGCATTGTGTCGTTCATGACTGATTGGGGGCATTGTGTCGTTCATGACTGATTGGGGGCATTGTGTCGTTACATTGATTGGGGGCATTGTGTCGTTACATGACTGATTGAGGGCATTGTGTCGTTCATGACTGATTGGGGGCATTGTGTCGTTCATGACTGATTGGGGGCATTGTGTCGTTCATGACTGATTGGGGGCATTGTGTCGTTACATGACTGATTGGGGGCATTGTGTCGTTCATGACTGATTGGGGGCATTGTGTCGTTCATGACTGATTGGGGGCATTGTGTCGTTACATTACTGATTGGGGGCATTGTGTCGTTCATGACTGATTGGGGGCATTGTGTCGTTCATGACTGATTGGGGGCATTGTGTCGTTCATGACTGATTGGGGGCATTGTGTCGTTACATGACTGATTGGGGGCATTGTGTCGTTCATGACTGATTGGGTGCATTGTGTCGTTCATGACTGATTGGGTGCATTGTGTCATTCATATGATGCTGCTCAGGGCAAAGCGAGGAGAGTGATACATCACTAACAGGGGGGGTTGGCTTTGAGGGCCAGTTTCCTGGACACAGGTCAAGTCTAGTCTTGGACACTGTTGTATCCTGTGCATGTGGTGAATAAACATTGAAACTTAAAACTTGAAATATTACTAATAGCCGGCCAGTTATCTGCCACCTCTTCACACCTGCCAACGTGCCCATTACTCCACAGAGCAAAAAAAATACAAAAACAGGAGTAGCCGCCTCGCATACTGCCTGCCTGTTAGAACCAGTCTCTGCAATAACAGACAGACGGTCCGTAGTGCATTTTACTTCTGCCTCATGCGAGTCTCTTTCTGGGTCACCAAGTTACTCTGGGAACACACACACACACACACACACACACACACACACACACACACACACACACACACACACACACACACACACACACACACACACACACACACACACACACACACACACACACACACACACACACGGCCGTAATTCAATTGGTCAATTACAGAGAGGACAGTATGTTGCGTGAAGGCATGTGGACTTAGTGCAGAGGAGAGTTACTTTTTCACCGCGGTCGTGCCAACTGCTGTTTACAGAACACAATGGTTTGGTTTGGCACGTTTCATGTCTGTCAGGGACTGGGAGACCCTTTGAAAGGATAGTGTAGTAGACTCATACACTGAGCTGGCCTGACTCTAGCCCTGCCTAGACAAGTTACAGGTTTAACTGAGCTCCCCAGAGAGGGGAGAAAGGGCAGGGGGCTACCCCAATAAGGAGTACCGTCGGTGGGTTCCGCTTTGATGGACCATCCCCTGGCCTGGTCCTCACTTGGGTAGATCCCAGAGGTCTAGATAGAACTGATATAGGTACTGGGATAGCCAATATCTAGCTAGCTCTGTTGTGTTACAGGGCAGAAGACAGGGGCAGGTGACACCTTTGGGGGTCTTGTCTAGGTGTTTCTTGTCTGATAGCTTCAGAGGAATTCTACTGTATCAAATTATATATTTGTTCCTGGGATTTATTTAATTGTGCATGGTGTGCTTAAATGGTTTTAACATTGTAAGAAATAGTCACAACAATAGTGTAGCTAACTGACCCTCCTCTTCCTCTCTTCCAGAAAACTCTCTGCAGCTCATCCATCCATTCTCTTTGGCGTCTTGTGGACAATGGGGTGATTAAGTTTTGCTTCCTCCATCCTCTACTCAGCACTTCTCTGGTTTAAACCCTCAACACACCACACCTCCCTTCCTCCAATGTCGGATGATTCAGACCCAGGCTGCAGCTCCATGGCCAGGGGGGCCTCAGGGTGCAGGTCCATGGCAAAGGGGGCCTCAGGGTGCAGGTCCATGGCTAAGGGGGCCTCAGGGTGCAGGTCCATGCCCAGGGGGGCCTCAGGGTGCAGCTCCATGGCCAGGGGGGCCTCAGGGTGCAGGTCCATGCCCAGGGGGGTCTCAGGGTGCAGCTCCATAGCCCAGCTTCATTGTAGGTGCAGCTATAGCCAGGTTGGTCCAGGCCTGGGTCTAGCCTCAGAAGGCAGTGACAGCAGTTGCCAGGACCCCTCGGCCTCACCCCACAGTGGCCGTAGGAGCGCCTGCTCACGTTCCTTCCACGACGACGTGGACATGAAGAGCAGTGGATCCAGCGGGACCGAGTCACACGGCAACGAGAGCCACGGAAGCCATGGAAACGAGAGTCACGGAAACGAGTCGACAGGTAGCTCCAATGGCAACAGCAGAGACTCGGCTCTCCTGGAGTCGTCTGGGAGCAACAAGCGGTCAGTGAGGGAGTGTGCTTTAGTTCGTTTTTGGGAGGGGTTAGAATAGACCGCATTTCTAGATGGGTACCTTTTTACCAGTCTTATTTTGCCGGCAGCCCATCAGACTAGGAAGAGTTGACAGTATTAGTTGATCCAACACCACACATCATCAAGATCCCATCTAAATCCAAGGCTACATGATGATGCATGTCCTTTTTATCATCCTCTGTTGTTGTGTCTGTGTCCCCCTTTGACGTAGGTTGACATCAATATGACTCACTGGCAGCACATTCTGAAGCAGTTAGAGATGGTGGCTGTCTTTCATGTTGTATCAGGGTCCCTCCATCCCTCTATCTTCCTCTGTTGGCACATGCTGGTCCACATCTGACATGCCCTAGATACTGACAGCGGGACCCTGTCTCTCACTTCTCTCCCCATGGTGCCCATGCAGGCTGCTCCATAGACAAGAAATGATGGACCACATATTGGAAGTGAGACCCTCACAGAGAGAAGTGAAAACCCCATAGAAAGTAATGATGGACCCCATTGAGAACCTATGGAAGCTGACAATGGAGTGGTTGTAATTGGATGGCGGTGCCCACTTCACCACCCTAATGACACACTGCCCCCTCCGTATTCCTCAGCAGCTGGGCTGAAAACACCTCAAAACACTCATTGAAGAGAAAGGCACTGGAGCACATCTTGATTGTGTGGAACTTCTCGTTAAAGCAAAGAGTGATCGAGGTAGTTTTTTGCTGAGAGGTCGCAGTACTTGTGTGTCATATGGTGAAGTTGTCTTTCGCTTCCTGTCTCTACTCTGTGACAATACAGTATGTACCTGTCAGCTCCACTGCAACAGTGGGGAGGCCTACAGCTGCTCTTACTATCATTATATAATTAGCTTATTCTATTTACCTACCTCTATAATTAGTTGCAACCGTTTGCCAGACCACTCTGTTAATGCCAAAAGCAGATGCCGCTGATACTTTAGATGGCTCTCTTTTATATAATTAGATCTCTAAATGCTTAGAGCGGCTATTTCTAAATGTGATTTCTATTCTGAGCTACTATTTAAATACACCTGAATTATATTTCATGAGTTGGCTGTCTTCCACAGCTGTTTATAGCTTTTGGATGTATTAGCGCTCTTGCTAAGCCTTTAGGCTAATGCCTGTGACACAAAAACACACATCGGCTCATACTTACTACAGATTCTCACACACACATTAACGCACACACACACACAATCCAGTTTACTGGGCCAAAACCTGTGCCATGGTCCAGTCTCTGCTTCAAAAAGACACAATAGAGTACCACAGAGTCATAATACCCATAAAACCTTGTGGTCAAACTGGAAAATGGTTCTAATCGTTTTTCCACCATTCATTTTTCCCATACTTTGATGCTAATTAGCATTTTCGAATCTGAGAGTAAATATATTGATATAAGTCACCTTGTCCGATAAAGATTTACATGGTTATCACAACGTCACGCCGGGGTAAGCCTACACGAAACACAAAAATGAATGGTGGAAAAACGATTGGAACCATTTCCCTGTTTGACCACTAGGTGATGTAATTATGCTCTTTCAAAGACAGAGGAAAGTCAGACTGACCTGAGATTGAAACAGCATAGAATTCCCCTGGCATCCTCTGTGGAGTTAGCCTGGTTGCCGGTCTCTGTTCAGCTATTACATTCCACTCAAGGTGTCATTTGCCAAAGATGGCACATTTTACGGAGTACAAGGAGTGGAATGTTACAGAGACAGGAACCCAGACTACTGCGGAATAGATGGGGATAACAAAAAGGCAAATATAATTTTTAAGAGCTGCTCCGGTATCCATGTACCATTGTAGCATTGTACTCTCCTGAACACAATAAAAGTAGAGCAAACTGCAATCCATTGTACCAGATGGGCAAAGAAATGAACCCACTCATTTCATGCAAAACTCAAGGACTTTGTTTTGCTGTTTCATTTAAAATCATTTCTGTAAGATATTGTTGAAAATACCCTCGTCATAAACATGAAATCCACTTATTGTCCACGATTGAGGAATTAAATAATTCATCAATGGGTGCATACGTGTATATGGTAGTAGCTTTGGAGTCTATTTTTAGTGTAGCACTTTTGCTTATAACAATTTAATTCTAGTGGTTTGAAACAATTCTCAATGAAAACATGTTACTTTTTGTCATTAATAATCTCTCTCTGTCTGTCTCCCCAGCTCTAACTCCCACAGCCCCTCTCCTCCCAGTAGTTCCAATGCTTTCAGCCTGCTGAGTTCTGAGCAGGACAACCCTTCCACCAGCGGCTGCAGTAGTGAGGAGTCAGCTAAGGGCAAGACCCAGAAGGAGCTTCTCAGGACCCTGAAGGAGCTCAAGCGCCACCTTCCTGCTGACAAGAGGAACAAGGGCAACAAGTCCACCTCCCTCAACACTCTGAAATACGCCCTGCGCTGTGTCAAACAGGTGGAAGGTAAGAGATAACTCAACCGCAAAGCATTCTGGGTAGTAAGCCTGAACATGTGATTTGATTATGTATTTAGCATCATTACATTATAGTTTGTTGTTGTCTAATGTATCTTAAAAGGCCAATAAGAAAGCAATGTGGGTTTGTGTTGTTGTGTTTCAGCCAATGAGGTGTACTACAAGCTGTTGATGACCAAGAACAGTCAGCCATCCGGCCTGGATGTGTCCTCTTACACCATCAAGGAGATAGACAGCATCACCTCAGAGTACACCCTCAAAAACAATGTAAGTTACTAACACCCTATTTCCTCTCAATACACCTTCAAAGCATGAAAAAGAGACAATTTTACCTTAAATACATAAAGCAGTTGTAAACAGAACCCAACAATACCAAAGTACATTGATAGCGTGACTCATAGTCATGCCCACACCTGTGTCCATCTCTGTCCTTATTTGACATACAGTGTCTGAACAACAACAGATCAGATATCCCAGCGATTAGGAATAATCCACGCTTGCAGCTGTGTGTGTACTGTATATGCATGTTTTTCTCATACGTATTCCTGTGTGTCCCTCCAGGACAACTTTGCGGTAGCGATATCTCTGATTACGGGGAAGATCGTCTACATCTCAGACCAGGCTGCCTCTATCCTCAACTGTAAAAGGGGTGTCTTCAAAGACGCTAAGTTTGTGGAGTTCCTGACTCCCCAAGACGTCAGTGTTTTCTACAGCTTCACCACGCCCTACCGCCTGCCCTCCTGGAGCATGTGCACAGGAGCAGGTAATGACCCCTCTAAGAACGCTTATAACCATGGACAGTCGTTAAACACTTATAAGCATGCCCTACCGCCCGCCCTCCTAGAGCATGTGCACCGGAGCAGGTAGCTAACACCCTCTTTAATTTATAATCTCTTATAGACAGTCTATAAACAGTTTTAGATACATCACAAGGTGTGCACAAAAAGATTAAGGTAAGGTGGAAAAGAAAACATGCATGTTTACCCATTACAACTGGCTTTATGAGTGGTCCCCAATCCTAATGATAGTGAATCATTATTTTGAAATCTATAGCGCCCTTTTGAGACACTCACAACTCTTTACAGGCAAATCCCATGTAGTTATAATGATCGGAAAACAAATTCATTTAAAACAGCACACGCTAAACCGTTGCTAGGAAAACATGAAAACATTTACCTGGATTTGAGTCTAGTCGCCCTACCCCTAGTCAGCCATGCTAAACAATACAAATCAATGACAGAGTCCCTAAAGCCAGGTAACACAGAGGGATTAATAAGAGCTTGGGAAACATGCGTAGTGTAGGCATGGAAACATTGAGGCGAGGGTCGTCAGTAAGCCGAGGAAGTAGAGGCTTCTTTTGAATTAAAAAATGTTCCCCTTCCCCTCTTCTCTTTTCAGAGTCCTCCCCGTCGGATTGCATGCGGGAGAAATCGTTCTTCTGTCGGATCAGGTGTGTGTAGGGCTATGACCGTGTGCCAGCTTCTCTTTGCGTTTCTATTCATTCCCTTTTCCCACTTTGAATAGATTTAAATTAGTTTGGGTCTCGGCTGGTCTCATCTCGCTCCTCTCTGACACACACGCACACGTATACATGCATGCACACACTCACTATTCATAGTTGTTGTTAAAGTAAAACTACGGCTCAACTCTGCTCCCAAGAGGCAGGTAAAAACCCAAGCAGCATAGTAGAGCTGAACTCTGTGAAATAGCTGCTGAAGAAGGGAAATCCACTGACACAAACGGTCAATCATTATCATACTATAGGCTATATTGGTTTTGTTGCTGCTTTAGTGACTTGCTGACTTTGTCCACTCTCTCCTGTGTTCTGTAGTGGGGGTAAGGAGTGTGAGGGGGACCTGCAGTACTACCCGTTCCGTATGACCCCCTTCCTGATGAAGGTACAGGACAAGGTCCATTCTGAGGACCAGCTCTGCTGCCTCCTACTGGCTGAAAGATTGCATTCCGGATACGAGGGTAAGGACCAATCATAATGCCATCACAACACCTGAGTTGTGCCTGTTTGAATACTTTTGAAACTGCATCTTTAATAGTGTATAACAGTGCGATTTGTGTGTGGGAACAGTGGTGTTAACAGTGTTTTAATTTGCCTACAGCTCCCAGAATTCCTAGTGACGAGCGCATCTTCACCACCACACACACTCCTAGCTGTGTGTTCCAGGATGTGGACGAGAGGCAAGACACCAAACATTTTTCTGATAATGTGTTTGTATTGGGATTATGATCTAGTAATCAGTGGGGGCTGCTGAGGGGAGGACGGCTCATAATAATGGCTGGAACAGAGAAAATTGAATGGCATCAAATTGAAACAAACATTGAAACAATGTGTTTGATGTATTTCAAATCAAACCAAATGTTATTTGTCACAGGCGCCGAATACAACAGGTTTAGATCTTACCATGAAATGCTTACTTACAAGCCCTTAACCAACAATGCAGTTCAATAAATATTTCCTAAATTAACTAAAGTTAAAAATAAATTAAAAAGTAACACAATAAGATTACATAACAATAACGAGGCTATATACAGAAGGCACAGGTACAGAGTCAATGTGCGGTGGTACAGGTTAGTCGAGGTAATTTGTACATGTAGGTAGGGGTAAAGTGACTATTCATAGATAATTAACAATGTGTAGCAGCAGTGTACGGGGGTCAATGTAAATTGTCCGGGTGGTCATTTTATTAATTGTTCAGCAGACTTATGGCTGTGCGGTAGCAGAGAGAGCAGTCTATGACTTGGGTGGCTGGAGTCTTTGACCATTTTTTGGGCCTTTCTCTGACACCGCCTAGTATATACAGTAGGTCCTCGATGGCAGGAAGCTTGGCCCCAGTGATGTATTGGGCCATATGCACTACCCTCTATAGCGCCTTACGGTCAGATGCCAAGCAGTTGCCATACCAGGCAACTGCAACCCGGTGTTGAGGATCAGCGTAGCAGATGTATTGTTGCCTACCCTTACCACCTGGTGATGGCCCGTCAGGAAGTCCAGGATCCAGTTGCAGAGAGAGGTGTTTAGTCCCAGGGTCCTTTTTTTATACCATTCCACTGATTGCGCTCCAGCCATTACCACGAGCCTGTCCTTCCCAATTAAGGTACCACCAACCTCCTGGGGTAGTAATACTGTATGCTGATTGCTGACTCATGATGTCATTGTGTGTGTGTTCCAGGGCTGTTCCTCTCCTTGGTTACCTCCCCCAGGATCTGATTGGCACCCCAGTCCTTCTTCTCATGCACCCCAACGACAGGCAGATCATGTTGGCCATTCACAAGAGGAGTAAGTCAAACTAGAACAACACATGAACAATTATTACACTTTTAATTATTACATCACTGGGCTGCATACAAAACAAATGGAATGTCCCTTTACAGCATATTTTAGTGACATTTATATTCCCTTTTCTCTCTCTCCTATCCATAGTCCTTCAGTATGCTGGCCAGCCGTTCGACCACTCCTCCATCAGGTTCTGCACGCGGAACGGAGAGTACGCCATCATCGACACCAGCTGGTCCAGCTTTGTCAATCCCTGGAGCCGTAGGGTCTCTTTCATCATCGGGAGGCACACAGTCCGCATGTGAGTGTCTGCCTAGCACAATGTTTTCCTATCTTGGAACTTTTTTAGTATCTTGGCACTTCTCCCGGCTCAGCACTTTTTTTGTGTTACAGTATCTTGGCATAATTTTTTTAAATGGCAAAAAAAGACTTTATTATGCGGTGTCTATTGTTCTAGAAATTACTGCTAATAATGATAATATGGTTGTTTCCACTGGAAGGGGCCCGGTGAATGAGGATGTGTTCGAGGCCCCGCTCCCTGCCCTCATAGAGACCAAGATCATGGACTCTGAAGTCCAGGAGATCACTGAGCAGATCCACAGACTGCTACTACAGCCGGTTCACAGCACTAGCTCCAGTGGGCATGTGGGAAGCAACGACCACCTTGCAGCATCCCAGGGAATGACCAGCGAGAGCAACACACGCTCATCCAGAGACATCAACAGCAATGGTAGCAGCCCAATCAGGACACGCATCGAGGAGGAGGGGGAGAGCAGCTGGGCCAAACCTGTGAGTACCCTTCTACCTCTGTTTTACCTGTCTATCTCTTTCTCTCACTTTTCCCAGTCTATTTCTCCCTCCTCTCTCTCTCTCTCTTTCTCTCTCTCTTTCTCTCTCTCTCTCTCTCTCTCTCTCTCTCTCTCTCTCTCTCTCTCTCTCTCTCCATGATAGTGAGCATGTCTCTTCTCTCCTCCCCAGCAGAGGTCATTCCAGGTGATCTGTAAAGGTATCCACCTCCAGAACAGTCAGGAACAACAAATCTACAAAGCCTCCTCCTCAGCCAGGTCTGAGACCAAGAAGAACCCTGGCAGTAAGTCACACAAGAAAACTAAAACAGAAATATTTACAATCTGCAGGAAAAATACTTTTTGAGATATGCTTGTGTGTGCATTTGATCATGTAAAGTGGGGAGTGGATGTGTGTGGATGTACAGATATGAATGCGTGTGTATGTGTTGAGCGAGATGTATATGTGTGTGTTTAATACATGGGTGTAGTTATATGGGTGTAGTCAGGTGGTAACATAATGTTCATATTCATGCCCATTCCAGTCCTGACCGTTGCCCTCTCCCTAGCAGAGTTCCTCCAGAAGAGTCCAGCAGTGGTGCGTCTCAAGGACACTGCAGCCCCCGTGGCACCTCTGTGCTGGAGGGACAGTGGGGCCACCCCCCTGGAGAACTGCAGTCCTGCAGTACAGGAGGAGCAGCTGGCCTTCAACGACCAGGCGGTCTACTCCTACCAACAGATCAGCTGTCTGGACAACGTCATCAGGTCAGCTTCTAACTAGTCACTTATTTTTTAAATCTTGCTAATCATTTATCTGCACATCACAGGAGGTTGGTGGCACCTTAATTTGACTGGCTCGTGGTAATGACTGGAGCGGAATCAGTGGAATGGTATCAAACCATTCCATTCGCTCTGTTCCTGACATTATTATTAGCCGTCCTCCCCTCACCAGCCTCCTGTGCTGAACATCTCTCTGGTCATCTAGGCAGTCATCTGTCTATTCATCTAGTTTGTCTTTTATGGGGCAAAATACTTATAGGTACTATTTCTGGGTAGCTATGTGGGAAGGAGAGTGGTAGGTACTATGTAGCTGCTATTTAAACTTACTGCTACCCAATTACATGGTAGTTACATCGTGGGCTATTGTTTTTGATGAAGATAGAAAGTAAAGCAGTCTCTCCTGTGTCTCTCTTGACAGATATCTAGAGGGCTGTAACGTTCCCATCGCTAGGAAGAGGAAGTGCCACTCGTCTGACAACACCACGTCCTCAGACGAGGACAAGCAGAAAGGAGGGGACAACCGCATGCAGATATCTGAAGGTACCTTGTACCAACGTTATACTAACATTATCTAGCTTTACTCCATTACTTACAATAAAAAATGGACAACTCTTGACTACAGTATGGTTGGTATGATGTTGCATGAAACTTATATTGCAAGTGACCTTTCCTACACCGCTATCCATTTCTACCAGTCATTGAATGCACCATAAATTGAATTGCCCGTCATCATTAAATCTCAGACTGAATACACAGTTTGAATTTCCTTAATTTCTTAATTCAAATTGGAGATACCTGTGGGATGAATTCAATTCAAACCAAATAATACTGCTAGATGAATAGGCACGGGTACCTTTATTAGATATGGTGTGACAACGTTGATAAAACATCACTGCAGATTCCATCTGGCTCCACCGATCGCCAGGGAATCACAACGGATGAACACATACCAATTTATCAAAAGATCAATACTTATTATGTACAAATAAATAAAATATAATATTTATACCTCTTCATTTATAAAGAGGTCATCTTTTAGTTCATGCCAAATATCTGTTTGACCGGTTAACCAACTGAATCAGACATAGCCAAATTCTCTTTCTCTCTCTCTCTCTCTCTCTATAATCCACAATTATGGGACTTTATATGTGACTCCCCTAGTCACCCTCTCTCAGTCTCTCCTTGTCACCCTGGCAGACCCTGCGCTATTTAAGGCTCAGCCTGGTCTAACCCCTGTGGATGACATCATCGCATACAAAAAGACTGAGGCTACGACCACAGCCTCAGGGGTAGTGGGCTCCTCCTCCCTGGCGGCCCTCGCTGTGCCACCGTGCAGCAAAACCGAGAGTGTGGTGTCAATAACAGGCCAGTGTAGCTACAGTAGCACCATCGTGCATGTAGGAGACAAGAAACTGCAGCCCGAGTCAGGTATACACTACATGGACTCGTTCTCTGGGTTTTTGCTATTTTTTGTGGTGGTGGGTTCTGTGTGTGTGTGTGTACCTACGTGGGTATAGATGTAGCTAGATGTTGTGTACTGAATGTTATCGCACACCATTGGTGCAGTATCATGTCTGTACTCTGAGGTCATGCATTTTCCAGAAGATACATATACCATGCATAACCTCGCTTCCCAGAATCCCAGAGATTCACACTCGTCTGGTTCCACGAGACTATACCATGATGTGTGATATACAGTAGATGACCCTAGCACACACTGGCGTCCTGCATGTATCTTCCTATCTGCTTCTTTGTAACGTATATCACTGTAATGTATATCACTGTATATATATATATCAATGTTGCTGAGGGTATCACAGCTGCTCATCTCTTAATGTCCTGAACGGTTGGATGTTTTATGTATATATTGTATCTGACTTGTACATCCATGGTTGTCTGCTGGAACTAATGTGTCTCTATCTGTTTTTCTCCATACAGAGATCATTGAGGATGTATCTGGTGGTGGGGAGGCGGTGGAGCGGGTCAGCCAGACTCATGGGCCTCCTCCTAGTGCTGTTTCACCTCCCAGCCTGCAGAGGGAGCCCTATAAGAAGCTGGGTCTGACCAAGCAGGTCCTAGCAACCCACACCCAGAAAGAGGAGCAGGCCTTCCTGTGTCCCTTCAGGGAGCTTCAGGGAGTCCAGGCCTTCCAGTCCAACTGTTCCCAATACCTGGAGCGCCAGAAGGGACAAGGTGCCACTGATGGTAGAGTACAGCAGCGAACACGCTTTACACACATTACATTACAATACATTACAATACAATACAGTACAATACATTACAATACAATACAATACAATACATTACAATACATTACATTACATTACGTTACATTACAATACGTTACAGTACATTACAATACAATACAATACACTACAATACAATACACTACAATACACTACAATACACTACAACACATTATAGTACATTACAATACAGTACAATACAATACAATACAAACTCAAAATAGCTTGTAGACATAGGCTAGTATAATTCAACACAGACACACACAGTACCTTAATGCTCTCATACACTCAACTTCTCACAGTCAAATACATAATGTAATCTAACCCTCTTTTTCTCTCTTCCCCCACTCTTTCCCCCTCTCCAGCTGTGCCCACTGTGCACCCATGCAGGCAGGCCGAGCCCGCTGCCCGTAGAAGCGGGCGCAACAAGAAGACCAAGTCCAAGCGGGTAAAACAGAACGAGTCGTCCGATAGTTCTTTGTCCCATAGGAAGAGACAGCAGCAGCCCCGACCCCACCTCCTCAATCAGGGCCTCAACCAGACCTCCTGGTCCCCCTCCAACTCCTCCCAGTCCACCTTGCCGCCCCTGGCCTACCCCAACATAGTGCCAGCCTTCCCTCTCCAGGTCTAGCCCGGGATGGGCACCATGGCTGGAACCATGCCTACCAGCCCTGAGAATTCAATGCCAGGCTTCGGCGACAGCCAGTGCAACCAGGATCCCCAGTGTCCGCCGCCAAACATCCGCCCCCCCCCCTTCTCTACTCCCATGGTGACCCCCGTGGTGGCTCTAGTTCTCCCCAACTACATGTTCCCTCAAATGGGGAACGGGGCTCCAGGACAGCAGCCTTTTTACCAGGTTGAGACGGCAGGCTACTCCTCCCAGCCACAGCCCTTCCTCCCACAGACATCCCACAGACATCCCACACCTTCCCTGCCCAGGGTCCCTTCCTGACACAGCCGCAGCCCTTCCCCCTACAGACATCTCTTCCCTTCCCACCACAGTCATCCTCCACCATCCAGGCCCAGTTCCCGGGCCAGAACCCCTTCGCCCCCCAGACAGGCTTCCCAATCCCTACCCAGCCTTTCTCTTCCATGGCCATGGAGCCCCCCAAGCCTTCTGGGGAAACCACCCATTCTCGGGGCTCCATGCCTGGGTCCATGGACGGCAGGGACCAAGTGCCCTCCCCTCCAGTGTTCCAGTCACGGTGCAGCTCGCCCCTGCAGCTCAACTTACTGCAGCTGGAGGAGACACCATGCTCCCTGGAGAGGCAGGACAGCATGGTGGTAGCGCCCTCCGGTGATGATCCCCCGGGGAATAACACCTTCCGCGATAAGGGAAGGAGTGTGGTCTGCCAAGCCATGGAGAAGATCACGCTTCAGCAGGTATGACATAACCCTGTTCGTTGTCTTTCCCCCTACTGTCTTCTCTTTCTTTAGCTTTTTTCCTCTCTCCCTCCCCTGTTTCTATTTTCTATCGTTTTATCCAACCACATGTCCTACAATCTAAACTAGATGCCCTCAATCTCACACAAATTATGAAGGAACCCACCAGGTACAACCCTAAATCCGTAAACATGGTTACCCTTATAGATATTATCCTGACCAACTTTCCCTCCAAATACACCTCTGCGGTTTTCAATCAGGATCTCAACGATCACTGCCTCATTGCCTGCATCCGCTATGAGTCCGCGGTCAAACGACCACCCCTCATCACTGTCAAACACTCCCTAAAACACTTCTGCGAGCAGGCCTTTCTAATCGACCTGGTCCGGGTATCCTGGAAGGATATTGACCTCATCCCGTCAGTAGAGGACGCCTGGTGGTTCTTTAAAAGTAATTTCCTCACCATCTTAAATAAGCATGCCCCTTTCAAAAAATGTAGAACTAAGAACAGATATAGCCCTTGGTTCACTCCAGACCTGACTGCCCGAGACCAGCACAAAAACATCCTGTGGCGGACTGCACTAGCATCGAATAGTCCCCGCGATATGCAACTTTTCAGGGAAGTCAGGAACCAATACACACAGTCAGTTAGGAAAGCAAAGGATAGCTTTTTCAAACAAATTTGCATCCTGTAGCTCTAACTCCAAAAAGTTTTGGAACACTAAAGTCAATGGAGAATAAGAGCACCTCCTATCAGCTGCCCAATGCACTGAGGCTAGGAAACACTGTCACCACCGATAAATCCACGATAATCAAGAATTTCAACAAGCATTTCTCTACGGCTGGCCATGCTTTCCTTCTGGCTACCCCAACCCCGGCCAACGGCTCCGCACCCCTCGCAGCTACTTGCCCGAGCCTCCCCAGCTTCTCCTTCACCCAAATCCAGATAGCAGATGTTCTGAAAGAGCTGGCAAACCTGGACCTGTACAAATCAGCTGGGCTAGACAATCTGGACCCTCTCTTTCTAAAATTATCCTCTGCCATTGTTGCAACCCCTATTACCAGTCTGTTCAACCTCTCTTTGGTATCGTCTGAGATCCCTAAAGATTGGAAAGCTGCCGCGGTCATCCCCCTCTTCAAAGGGGGTGACACTCTAGACCCAAACTGTTACAGACCTATAGCCATCCTGCCCTGTCTTTCTAAAGTCTTCGAAAGCCAAGTTATTAAACAGATCACTGACCATTTCGAATCCCACCGTACCTTCTCCGCTGTGCAATCCGGTTTCCGAGCTGGTCACGGGTGCACCTCAGCCACGCTCAAGGTCCTAAACGATATCATAACCGCCATCGATAAAAGACAGTACTGTGCAGCCGTCTTCATCGACCTGGCTAAGGCTTTCGACTCTGTCAATCACCGTATTCATATCGGCAGACTCAACAGCCTTGGTTTCTCAAATGACTGACTCACAACTACTTCTCAGATAGAGTTCAGTGTGTCAAATCGGAGGGCCTGTTGTCCGAACCTCTGTTCAATTATCGGGCCGACTCTTTTCTCTGTATATATCAACGATGTCGCTCTTGCTGCGGGTGATTCCCTGATCCACCTCTACGCAGATGACACCATTCTGTATACATCTGGCCCTTCTTTGGACACTGTGTTAACAAACCTCCAAACGAGCTTCAATGCCATACAACACTCCTTCTGTTGCCTCCAACTGCTCTTAAACACTAGTTAAACTCAATGCATGCTCTTTAACCGATCGCTGCCCCCCCCCCCCCTCAACTAGCATCACTACTCTGGACGGTTCTGACAAGTACAAATACCTAGGTGTCTGGCTAGACTGTAAACTCTCCTTCCAGACTCATATTAAACATCTCCAATCCAAAACTCGGCTTCCTATTTCACAACAAAGCCTCCTTCACTCACGCTGCCTAGGTAAAGCTCCGCCTTATCTCAGCTCACTGGTTACCATAGCAACACCCACCCATAGCACACGCTCCAGCAGGTATATCTCACTGGTCATCCCCAAAGCCAACACCTACTTTGGCCGCCTTTCCTTCCAGTTCTCTGCTGCGAATGGCTGGAACAAATTGCAAAAATCGCTGAAGTTGGAGACATATCTCCCTCACTAACTTTAAGCATCAGCTATCTGAGCAGCTTACCGATCGCTGCAACTGTACACAGCCCATCTGTAAATAGCCCATCCAATCTACCTACCTCATCCCCATATTGTTTTTATTTACTTTTTTGCTCTTTTGCACACCAGTATTTTTACTTGCACATCATCATCTGCACATCTATCACTCCAGTGTTAATTTGCTAAATTGTAATTACTTCGCTACTATGGCCTATTTATTGCCTTACCTCCTCACTCTATTTGCACACTCTGTATATAGACTTTTTCTATTGTGTTATTGACTGTACGCTTGTTTATTCCATGTGTAACTCTGTTGTTGTTTGTGTCGCATTACTTTGCTTTATCTTGGCCAGGTCGCAGTTGTAAATGAGAACTTGTTCTCAACTGGCCTACCTGGTTAAATAAAGGTTAAATAAAAAAATGTTATAAAAAATAACAGAGTGAGGTTATGGCAGTAATGTTGAGATTCCCCAAAATCCCCAAAATCGCAGCAACACTACGAAAGTGTTGTTTTTAGACTGGAGGTGTTAGGCTAGGGTTAGGATGTTTAAAAGGCTGCTTAATCCGTAAGGTATTCACAAGTCAATCCTATATTGTCTTCAGCTGGCAGCCAAGTGGCGGTCCGGCACATAGGCTATAGATTAATTTGACATTTTCCTCAATATTTCAAGAATGCTTTTACTGTGATATGATGTTATAGTTTCACCAATTCCCCTGGTCTGAAAAGGAGGCTGGAGTACAAGGGTGCTGTTCCGCATTAGCATATTTGTGTCTCCAAATTAAACTGCCTCGTGCTAAATTCTTGATCGTACAATATGCATATTATTGTTATTATTGGATAGAAAACACCTTCTAGTTTCTATAGAAGTTGGAATTTTGTCTCTGAGTGGTACAGAACAATTTCTACAGCACTTTTCATGACAGGGTTCAGATTTCAGAAATTTTTACCCCTGATCTGGGGTCTGTTTTTAAGGCGACAGTGAATGCTATGAAGAAACCGACACTGCCTACGTCTTCCTCTGGGTGTCTGTACGTCATCACGTTTTGAATGAAATCGATGGGACATTCACAGCCATTATAAAACCACAAAATGTTTAGGGACCGCCCTTTCTCGTCGTGCGCCTGAAGCGTGAAGGCCATCGGACTTGCCTCGTTCCAAATCGTTTTCTAACCAGCAATATTTCTCCGGTCATGTTTTCAGTCGTTATAGTTGTTAAAAACATCATAATGTAGTTAATTTGAACCGTTTTATAGCAATTTATATCCGTTTAGTGCGATTTTGAGGAATTTCTTTGTTGTGCACTCTGAAAGTTTGGACACGTTTTGGGGTGTCGGTCGTTGGTGGTGGACATTTCGAAGGACAGAGGACATCTATCGACCAAAAGACGTTTATAACATAGAAAGGATACATTGCCCAAGAATCTGATGGAAGAACAGCTCAAAGTAAGCAATATTTAATATGATAAATCGTGTTTCTGTCGAAATATTTTAAACGCATATTTCGCCATTTTGTTTGGTATAGCTTCACTTGGCCAACCCTGTATTGAAAAGTAAGGATAATTTTAAAAATGTAAATCAGCGGTTGCATTAAGAACTAATTTGTCTTTCGATTGCTGTCAACCCTGTATTTTTTAGTCAAGTATATGATTAGCTTTCAATTAAACTAGATCACTCTGATAGATGACGTCAGACATATTGAGGCTTGATTTCCTAGTATTTTTATTGTGTAACCACGGTTTTGTATGGCTAAATATGCACCTTTTCGAACAAACTGTATATGTATATTGTAAAATGATGTTACAGGAGTGTCATCGGAAGAATTCTGAGAAGGTTAGTGAAAAAATTAATATATTTTGGCGGTGATTACGTTATAGCGCTCTTTGGCTGGAATCGATGCTCTGGTAACGTTTGCACATGTGGTATGCTAACTTATCGATTTATTGTGTTTTCGCTGAAAAACGCTTAGAAAATCTGAAATATGGTCTGAAATCACAAGAACTGGGTCTTTCCATTGCTATGCTTTGTCTATTTTTATGAAATGTTTTATGATGAGTAAATTGGTCATACACGTTGCTCTATCTAGTAATTCTAGTCGATTTGTGATGGTGGGTGCAATTGTAAACTGTGATTTCTACCTGAAATATGCACTTTTTTCTAACAAAAACTATCCTATACCATGAATATGTTATCAGACTGTCATCTGAAGAGGTTTTTTCTTGGTTAGTGGATATCAATATCTTAGTTGAGCCGAATTGGTGATAGCACCTGAAGGAGTAAGAAACTGATGGAGTTAGAATAGTGGTGTATTTTGCTAACGTGTTTAGCTAATAGATTTACATATTTTGTCTTCCCTGTAAAACATTTTAAAAATCTGAAATGGTGGCTTTATTCACAAGATCTGTATCTTTCATCTGGTGTCTTGGACTTGTGATTTAATGATATTTAGATGCTACTATCTACTTGTGAAGCTATGCTAGCTATGCTAATCAGTGTGTGGGGGGGTGGGGGGTGCTCCCGGACCCGGGGTAGAGGCTCGTTAGAGGTTAAAGGCACAGACTATAGTTTTTAAACATATTTTGACATCAAAATCCGTCAAAACAGTGGAAACATGCCAAGGGTGTTCAAGGGATACTTCAGTATTTTTTGACATTGAGGCCCTTTATCTGCTTCACTAGTCAGATGAACTCATGGATACCATGTTTATGTCTCTATGTCCAGTATGAAGGAAGTTAGAAGTAGTTTTGCGAGCCAATGTTAACTAGCGTTAGCACAATGACTGTAAGTCTATGTTAACATAGGCTTGCGAAACTACCTCTACCTTCCTTCATACTGGACACAGAAAAATAAAAATGGTATCAACAAGTTCATCTGACTCTGGGGAAGTAGATAAAGGGCCTCATTGCCAAAATCCTGAAGTATCCCTTTAAATCCCAGCTCTGTCTGCTCTGCAGGTTGATGTTTATTGTCATGAATGTTGTCCTTGAGGCAGAACTGAGAAATTTCCGCTAGATGGGCCAGTAGCAAAGTCAGAATTGGCTATATCGTAAAAATTCATTCAAAAAAAGATGGCTTTTGGCATACAGGTAAATCAAATTTTGCCAACGTGTCAGGAGAAGTATGGCTGGATTGGTGTGGCTTCACTAAACTTCCAGTTCCTCCATTGTTAGAATGCACAAAATAAAAGTTACCGTAGTTACAGTAAACCGGGTCTCTGTTGGATGAATATTTCAGGACAATATGGTTGAGGTGCCTCTCGGATCATGATAAGGAAATATAGGAGCAGAGTAGCAAGAAAGAAAGGATGGGACTAATTAAAGAAAAAAGACACCAATACGACTTGAGAGTGGACCTTCTGTTTGTTGACCTTTCCTTTGACCTCTGTCTTGCAGGTGAGTTCGCCAGGTGACGGTAACCCTAGCGACATGCTTGACATCCTGCTCCATACAGACTCTCACTCAGCCATCTCAGGGTTCATGGGTTCAAGGTCTAATGACTGTGGAACCTCAGCTAGAACGTCTAACAGTGGAAGGTCTAATAATAGCAGGACGTCGGGATGTAGAACGTCAGCTAGTGGAACGTCAACTAGTGGTGTATCTGGCAATGGCACAGGTCTGTACACACACCTACCATAGACTTTTTGTACGTTTGTCAGACATTTGTTCCTATCCCAGTCACTTGCACTGTACCAAACATAACTCCTGTAACCGTATTGAGGGGGTTTTCCCATCTAAAACTGTAAAACCTATTATTAAGCATATTTTCTGAACAAGACTGGCAGGGACAATAACAAACACATGACAGAATGACATGGCAGCAAGACATTACATTCAACCATTTGTTGCTTCATGTATAAAGCACTTGAGACTAGAACTCTGGTGATTCAAAAGTAAAATATCCTAACTCTATTTTGTTATTCTCCCCCCAAGTATGCAGCAGCCACACCAGCAAAAAGATCAGAAACTACTTTGGCAGCATGGATTCCTCCCGAAACAGCAGCCAGAAGGTCAAAGGGCACACCACCGGCTGCGATAGTGGGAGAAGCAGTAGCGTCATGGAGGTGCCGCCAATGAAGATGGAGCAGGGCCAACACGACAAGTATGTACTGCAGGACCCGCCGTGTTTGGTCACCCCCAACGCTGACAACAAGGTCATGTTGACCTATCAGGGTTCCCGAGTGGTGCAGCGGTCTGAGGCACTGCATCTCAGTAGTAGAGGCATCACTGCAGACCCTGGTTTGATTCCAGGCCGTATCACAACCAGCAATGATTGGGAGTCACATAGGGTGGCGCACATGTGGCCGATGTGAAATGGCTAGCTAGTTAGCGGTGGTGCGCGCTAATAGTGTTTCAATCGGTGACGTCACTCGCTCTGAGACCTAGAAGTAGTTGTTCCCCTTGCTTTGCAAGGGCCGTGGCTTTTGTGGCGCGATGGGTAACGATGCTTCGTGAGTGACTGTGGTTGATGTGTGCAGAGGTCCCTGGTTCGAGCCCAGGTTGGGGCGAGGAGAGGGACGGAAGCTATACTTTTACACACAATTGGCCCAGCATCGTCTGGGTTAGGGTTTGGCCGGGGTAGGCCATCATTGTAAATAAGAATTTGTTCTTAACTGACTTGCCTAGTTAAAAAAAGGTTCAATAAATAATAATAAAAAATCTGATGCCCTCGCGGTGAGTTGGAGGAGACCGGAGAGAGGCAGCTCGCAATGTGCCCTGGAGTAAGAGAAAGTTGTCTGTGGATGCAGATCTGGGGTCAGTTTTGGATTTGGGATGGGGGAGGATAAACTGATCCTAGATCTGTGACTACAGGCAGCTTCTACCCAGGGCATGATGAGTGGCTGTGAATGCTGGGGTTTTAAATATTTGTTGGGTATTTTTTGGTAGGCCATAAGAAAATGTTTAGATGGGACACAGCACTCTAGATTTTTAGGAAATACTTCCCTAGTACATTGCACTGTACACCCTTGTTGTTTCCCACTCCCTTACCATATTCACCTGGCATGCTGAATTATAATTGACCATTTGTGTTAAAAGCTTTGCTAATATTAAAGTAAAATTGCAGTTCTGACTTATGTCCACCAGATGGGGCTTTTACACAAAGACCCACAGTTGTTAGACAAGGTGGATTGAGAGGAAATGTGTGGTTTCTTAAATGCTAGTTTGACTACTCTCCAGGTACCAGACACCTAATCTAGTTAACCATGAAGATCAATTATATCAAATTGTCATCTGATACACATCTGATACTCCCTCATACCAAATACACATTTTTTAACCACTAACCAGACATACCTTTCCCGACACCCTAATACCCAATACCACTCTCTGTGTTACCTGTATGTCCAATAGTATTCTTACTGTTTGAGTATCTTTTCTCTGGTCACAAAGGTCCCATGGTTCAGAATACTGTGTATGTCCCTTGGTCTACTCAGGGGCATCGAGAGGTTTCTCAGAGAGGACAGAGAGAGGCTGCGTGGGATGCAGAAGAGTCAGCCATGCTTCACTGGGGAGCAGCAGAGGGAACTGGTAGAGGTCCACCCCTGGATGAGGAGTGGAGGGCTGCCCAAGGTCATGGACGTCAAGGTGAGATCTCTCTTTCTCTGTATGGCTCTCTCGCTCTATTGCTTTCTCTTTAACGCTCTCTCTTTTTCTTCCTCTCTCTTTCCTCCCTCTCTTTTTCACAATCACTGTCTTTCTCTTCCTTTCTTTTTCTCTTTCTCCTTCTTTCACTCTCTCTTACTCTCTCTCTCTTATACTCGGGGCAGTCGTTCACGATTGTCAAAAGCAAGTCTAACATTAACTAACAGATGTGTGTGTGTTGTTTTGTTTAGGCCTGTGTGTGCTGTGAGGAGGATGCTCCAGAGGCAGTGATGTCTGAGGAGCAGTCTGACCTAGACATGGGAGACACAGAGACTGAGACTGGGGAGGTCAGCCCCTCCAGGAAGCCCAGCGAGGAGCCCTTAAACACAGACACCTGCCCTTGCCCCTCTTCTGGCCTTGGATCATCATAGCCACATCCACACCCTGAATCCACCCACCGCTGTTGATTGTAACATCAGCACTTCCGCTCAAGACTAGTTCTCAAGCGACATCAATTATTGACCGGGTCCCACCCTCAGACCAACAGCTGTCCCTGACCAGGGAATGACCATATTGGACTACCTAGTACTGCATGCATCCTGCTGGTGGTACACACCTTTTCTACAACCAGCTAAACCGTATGGAAACTCTGCTACAACCTGAGAGACCAACGGCCCGCCTGGTCAATTAATTTTCTGTGTGTGAATGTGTGAGAAAAAGAAGATGAGATTGAGGTTGGGCAGGTAGCCTAGCGGTGGGCAGGTAGCCTAGCGGTGGGCAGGTCGCCTAGCGGTTAATAGCGATCGGCCAGTAACCTGAAGGTCGCTGGTTTGTATCGGCGAGCCGACTAGGTGGAAAATCTATCGAGGTGCCTTTGAGCAAGGCACTTAACCCTAATTCCTTTTGTAAGTCACTCTGGATACGAGCGTCTGCTAAATTACTAAAATGTCAAATGAGTGAGTTCCAGTGTGTGCAAAACACTGTTCTTTCAATTCCATCTCTTTTCCTGTGTTTCACTGATTTAAAATGAATGCTTTCACTGAAGAAGTTTAAGACTTATAGCCTTGTTTTTGTGTTGATGGTAACCAAGAATATTTAGTGGACTTGCTGTTTTTCAACTATCTCTCAATATGAGAAAAATATAATTTGAAGCACCTGTAAATGGTTGGTGAAATGTTATTTTACCCCCAATGGTTTCAAAGAGATACTCTATTTTTATACCAGAGAATAATATCTGCTAGGAAAGCATATGTACAGTATATGTGTTTCTATGTTCTGAGTCTCACAATATAAATATAGGAAGAAACCAGCATAAGAGAACTTGGACCAATATACATGTGTTTACGGTGTGTTTACGGTGTGTTTACGGTGTGTTTAAGGACATATTCAATCACTCCATATCTCAGTCTGTTGTCCCCACATGCTTCAAGATGGCCACCATTGTTCCTGTACCCAAGAAGGCAAAGATAACTGAACTAAATGACTATCGCCCCATAGCACTCACTTCTGTCATCATGAAGTGCTTTGAAGGGCTAGTCAAGGATCATATCACCGCCAGCTTACCTGACACCCTAGACCCACTTCATTCAGTTTGCATACCACCCCAACAGGTCCACAGATGACGCAATCGCCATCACACTGCACACTGCCCTTTCCCATCTGGATAAGAGGAATACCTATGTAAGAATGCTGTTCATTGACAACAGCTCAGCATTCAACACCATAGTACCCTCCAAGCTCAACATCAAGCTGGAGGCATTGGGCCTAAACCCTGCCCTGTGCAATTGGATCCTGGACTTTCTGACGGGCCGCCCCCAGGTGGTGAAGGTAGGAAACAACATCTCCACCTCGCTGACCCTCAACACTGGGGCCCCACAAGGGTGCGTGCTCAGCCCCCTCCTGTACTCCCTGTTCACCCACGATTGTGTGGCCATGCACGCCTCCAACTCAATCATAAGTTTGCAGACGACACAACAGTAGTGGGCCTGATCACCAACAACGATGAGACAGCCTACAGGGAGGAGGTGATGGCCCTCGGAGTGTGGTGTCAGGAAAACAACCTCTCACTCAACATCAACAAAACAAAGGAGATGATCGTGGACTTCAGGAAACAGCAGAGGGAGCACCCCCTATCCACATCGAAGGGACAGCAGTGGAGAAAGTGGAAAGATCCTCAGCGTACACATCAACGACAAACTGAAATGGTCCACCCATACAGACAGTGTGGTGAAGAAGGTGCAACAGTGCCTCTTCAACCTCTTCAACCTCAGGAGGCTGAAGAAATTTGGCTTGTCACCCAAAACCCTGACTAACTTTTACAGATGCACAATCGAGAGCATCCTGTCGGGCTGTATCACAGCCTGGTACGACAACTGCTCCTTCCTCACCCGCAAGGCTCTCCAGAGGGTGGTGCGGACTGCACAACGCATCACCGGGGGCAAACTACGTGCCCTCCATTACACCCACAGCACCCGATGTCACAGGAAGGTAAAAAAGATCATCAAGGACAACAACCACCCAAGCCACTGTCTGTTCACACCGCAACCATCCAGAAGGCGAGGTCAGTACAGGTGCATCAAATCTGGGACCAGGAGACTGAAGAACAGCTTCTATCTCAAGGCGATCAGACTGCTAAACAGCAATCACTAACTCAGAGAGGCTGCTGCCTACATTGAGACCCGATCACTGGCCACTCTAACAAATGGATCACTTGTCACTTTAAACAATGCCACTTTAAGTAATGCCACTTGAATAATGTTTTACATATCTTACATTACTCATATCACATGTATATTCTGTATGTTATACCATCTATTGCACCTTGCCTATGCCGCTCGGCCATCGCTCATCCATATACTTATATGTACATATTCTCATTTACCCCTTTCAGATTTGTGTGTATTAGGTAGTTGTTGGGGAATTGTTAGATCACTTGTTAGATATTACTGCGCTGTCGGAACCAGAAGCACAAGCATTTCGCTACACTCACATTAACATCTGCTAACCATGTGTATGTGACCAATACAATTTGATTTGATTTTTTATTTGATAATTAATGTGTTTGTTTTTGAAACGCTTAATTTACAGGGTTCATAGTACAGCATGTTGGCTGACTAAAGAGTACAGTTGGTAGGGGAGGCTTATAGAGAAGGTGCTTTTTGTTCACCATTTTCTTTCTAGCCTGTGATTGATGGTTTGACCAAGCTTTGAGGAAAGAGTGTCCTATAGCACTGTTCTAGGATCAGCTTTCCAAGCACAAAGCATACCGTTATAAGCTTGCTGGCCTTGAAACAGTGTTTAAGAGCACATGGTAGTAGCAACACTTTCTGCATTGTAATATGGCTGGGATAGTTATTGGGTCTAAGAATTTGTCAGGTCTCCTCGTCTGTCTATTTTTCATTATTTTTTTTTTAAGCATTCGAAACACTCATTGTTTACCTGCATTTTCCCGAAATGATTTCTTTACAGTGGGTCTTGTATGTCTCTGTATTTCTGTATTTCTCGTGTTGTTGGATAGTCACTTTAAAAACTGTAAACACATTGGCTGTGTTAATGTGTTAATGTTTCAAAATAAAAGTCAAACATTTTAACATTTAAATATATTTACGCTTCTAGCCTACTCTTTATGAAAACACAATAATCGGACATAACTGTAATAAAATCAAGTAGGTAAAATACATTTATTTCATGCCATATGTTAGGATATCTTTTTCGTGTTTGTGTGTATTCGGGATAAGGCTATTGTGGAAATACGTTCAGTGGAAATAGATCAATATTGAAGGATATCCTAGCAAGTTCTCCTTCTGATGTCGACAGCTCCTAAAGCTTTAGACCAAAGAGACAATTTCATGTTTTTCCCGAGATCAATTCATTGCAACTCTTAAGTGATTTCAGTTCTTAATTAATTAGGTTAATTTCGGTAGATGGTGTAATGGACCATTAATGGCACGTTCTTAATTTGGGAGGACCTGAATGACTTAAGCAGTTACAGAAAATTGACCGTTGGTGAAATGATTGGCCATATGCTCACTTCACTAACTGTTCGAATTGAATGGCAGTGTGGCATTTCAAAATAGGCCTATCAGCCAAAATAGGGCTATTAACCACCGCATGTTAGTTATTCCACCTTTTCCTGCAGTATAGAACATTTAATTCCGATTTGCCTGAAAATGCAAGAGGAGAGGGTCAAATAAAATCCTAATGCTCGCGACCAAAAGCCCATGGCTAGATGTTATCAGTGGAAACTGGACAGGAAGACAGACAGACAGTGGGATAGTTGGAACGATTTTCCCACGGCTTTTAGTAGCTTGGATCAAAGCGGCCACGGTCATTCACATGCCTCGCCGTTCGCACCTCTCCCAATTTGATGATCAGGTGTGAATCTGGACAGTTTCCCCCCTGCGGTGATGGCCACCTCTGGGGTTCCGCTAATCTGGAGTCGGCTCCATCGTAAACTGACAACAAACAGTCTGTGAATGTCTCCTAATAATGTGGATTTCAGGTAGAGAATGAATATACAATTAATCCAATCGTTATAGAGCCACCTTTGCTAGGCTATATGTTACAGAGAAGGTGTTTGGTTGTTGATGTGTGTTATTTAAACGCTAGCTAGGGTACTCTTGCAAATTAGCCATATAACTCACTGAACGTTGCGTATAGGCTAATGAAATGGCATTATAACTTAGACTTTTTTTCACATCATGCATGAATATGTATTCAATTATACAATAAGAATAACAATTATCACTGGAATAACGAAATAGTCTTTAGAAAAACATATTGTTTATCGTCTGTAGTTTTAATAACGAAATAGTCTTTAGAAAAACATATTGTTTATCGTCTGTGGTTTGGAAAACTAAGAGAGGAATAACAGGGTCTTACACTAGCATTTGTGTGGTAATCTTTTAAGAAGTATACTGTTTGAGCATGAAAGATCTCAACAAACCCACAGACCCCCAACAGCCCACCACAGATACCTACACTGAATATGAAAGCGCTTCTCCTCGGGTTCAGTGGACGACCTAGTGGCACCTTGGAAGTTCTCTGATGTCCCTAAGTGTCACTTCTGACACCTCCATATACCAGCAACGTCTCAACTCCCACCAACATAAACATGTTAAGACCCTGTTATTCCTCTCTTAGGCACTTTCATATTCAGTGTAGGTATCTGTGGTGGGCTGTTGGGGTGGTTGAGATCTTTCATGCTCAAACAGTATACTTCTTAAAAGATTACCACACATGTGCAAGTGCTTTCTACTTTTGACTGAACGGGATATAAAGGTTGTGAACAGAGTGCAATGTTCTTCTGGTGTCCATGTACCCGTTACGCATGACGCATGATCTGAGGTCATATTATCAAAGATGGTGGATAAATAAAGATGTCTTACTTAGAGTCTAGGTAGTTTACCATTGGAAAAAAAGGTCACAGTTCCGGTCTACTTCAGGGTGGCTCTCCCATAAGCACCAATGCTATAGCAGCTGTGTCTGGTCACTTTACGTTTCTTATATTACCCCACACAACCTCGTGGTGAACTAACATCTCATGTTATTGACATCTGCTTGGCATATTTCAAGGAATCAAAGCTGTCAGAATATCAATGAAGGCCCAGCCATCAAATGAACCAGCTGTCAGATCTCACACTGCATTGTAGAGAAGCCCCAAGGCAGACCATCTCACCTCATAATGGCCCACTGGCCCAGCTGTGCTAAAATAGGCCTAAATTAAAACTTCCAAGCCTACCTTCACACACAAATGGCGTACAAATGTTCATGTATGATTCAGATCTTAAAAACAATGCTACCAGTGTAAAGCTGAAATGTGATTACTGTGGAATGACTGAGTTTAGCAGGCAATCATTTTTGCCATTTCTGGTCCCTGTTTTAGAAGTGTGCTATGCAGTAGACTTCCCTGAATGGATCGATTGTCCATTACTTTGTGTTCAATTCTTCACAGCTAAGTACACTAAACAAAAATATAAACGCAACATGTAAAGTCTTGGTCCCATATTTCATGAGCTGAAATAAAAAATCCAGAAAGTAATAAATAAGCACAGAAAGCTTATTTCTCTAAAATGTTGTGCACAAATGTGTTCACATCCCTGTTAGTGAGCATTTCTCCTTTGCCAAGATAATCCATCCATCTGACAGGTGTGGCATATCAAGAAGCTGATTTAAAAAACATGATCATTACACAGGTGCTCCTTGTGCTGGGGACAATAAAAGGCCACCTTAAAATGTGAAGTTTTGTCACACAACACAATGCCACAGATGTCTCAAGTTTTGAGGGAGCCCTTTTGTGGGGAAAAACAAATTCTGATTGGCTGGGCCTGGCTCCCCAGTGGGTGGGCCTATGCCCTCCAAGACCAGTCATGTGAAAAACATAGATTAGGGCCTAATTTCTTTATTTCAATTGACTGATTTCATTAAATGAACTGTAACTCAGTAAAATCTCTGAAATTGTTGCATGTTGCATTTATATTTTGGTTTAGAATAAATAGGATAAACTGAGTCCAATATGAAGAGAAAATGCTTTTAATAAAATTAACTAAGTCAGTGTATGACAATTTATGTCTGAAATGAGATATGGACATGACATAATCAGGCACAAACACTTAAAAAACGGTGTTATTACAATGTTACAGACTAATGTTACAACATTTATTTTCCTCAACCTAAACATATAAAATAATTTACACAAAACGAATACTGTATTACTATGTGTGGTTTAATGGGACAGGTTCTTTTCTATACAGCCATACTATTAACAATGACATATTTACATCTGCATTCAGGCCTACTGTACCCTCCCTTCACTGAAGGTAAATAAACCACCTATATCTGGCAAAAAGACATCTCAGATCTATAACAATGTGGAATTATTCAAAGTTGAACTATTACATACAATTAATTCATTAAATAACTTGAATACTTATTAGTTGTTCAAACGCATTAATAGAATGGTTGAAATACAAAAAAGAGCTTTTTAAAATGATGCCACCTCTAGCCTATTTGCAACAACACTTTGCATTGCCAAGTGAAGTTATAGTGTCCCACTTCACATGCTAGTCCTACAAAATCTCTCATCCAACAGCCTAACAACATTGCAAGGAATTTGATCTTCAGCGTTACAGAATAAAACCCAATATACAATAACTATTGTAGGCTATTCCTCTAGTACAGGACAGTTGTAGGCCTCATTTGGGGCTCTACCAGGGCCTCCACATGGACTCGGAATAAGCCGCTGTGGGCATGTTCAGAACATCCTGGTTCTCAGCATCCACAGAGATGTGGTTCTGCTCAGAGTCAGTCTCTTCCAGATCCGAGCACAGGTCATCGCTGGAGGTAGTGGAGTGCGCCGGGGAGAGGGCTGAGGAGCTGCCGCTGGAGATGCTCTTTCCCCCCGGGGAGACCAGTGCTGCGTATATGCCCTCAGAACTGGGCCAAGTGCTGTTACTGTTAGTGGAGCAGTCTGTCATGATATCCTGGATCATCACCTGGAATTTGTCCTCGTCGTTTAGGGGCATACATTCGAGGAGGTGGTTCAAGAGCTCTGCCGCGATGGTTGCGTCAATTCCCGGGCAGTTGGACACGAAGGTGTGCACCTCATGCATGCACTGGATGTAGCCCGCAGCAAACCTTTCGCTTGCCTCCCGGTTCACGGTGTCGACCTCTGACAAATCACAGACAGAAAGATACATTTATAAGAATCTTAATTTGATCACCCTGTTGCAGGAGAACATTACTGCAATGCGTGAAATGTAACACATGCTATGTATTTGAGGTTTAAAACGGCTTCTGAAGTTTGTTATTAACGCTTTGAAATTTCAGACTTGTATCAACCCTACAAAAATGTCCATGAATTATAATCCACATAATAATTCACATTTCCTGTTGCTGCTGGATTATTTTCCTGCTGTAGCAAACTGTCTTAAATTAAGATCCTACATATGTAGACCTACACACTACTTTCCACTAGTTGTATGAAATGTCCACGTGCATAAACCTAGCCTATGGGCCTATCTTACCTTGTGCTCGGCTTTGAATGATACTCTCCACTCGTTTCACAGTCATTTCCAGCACTTCGGCGTTCTCCATCTTTAATTGTAACTGAATGTCAGATTGATAAAATGTAAATAACTGGTTTACAATGTAACGACAATAGGCTACACAAAGAGAGGGAGAATGTCAGATAAAGTGACATAAAATGTGCAAAAACGTACATCTGTGTCTGCGAGCAGAACTCGGAGATCTTGCAAACTTTCATTGATGCGAGCCCGTCTCTTTTTCTCAACCAACGGTTTTCTGGTCTGAAAAAAACCCAATTAACCGCACATTAATAAATTATATTAAGTTACACTAAATAACACTCAATACACAACAATCAGCGACACTTTGGCCTACCTTTCTGTCCACTTTAATGCCATAGTTTTCACTCTCGTCTCTACTCAGTCCGTTTTTATTATTGGGAGTGGGGGCCATGTTGGAGAAGTTTAACCCAGACACTGCCAAAAACGGAGGGTTGATAAATCCACACGACCGTTACACACCGTGAATGGGACAGATGGCTCCGGTCCCTGTTGCAAACAAAGCCGAACTGTACTTGTGCAGACGGGCACTTGATTTGTTATGCAGCCTCAAGCGCAACGATAGTGCCAGTAGTAGGTATTTATAACGCCTTACCCAATTTACATGTGAATAGAGGGGCTGACTACGCGAGCAAAAGATTGTTGAGCGCAATGTGAATCAGCCAATCGCTGGTCTAGCATTTTGTCCTCTGAGCGCTATGGCAGTTGTCCGCAGAGAGAGAGAGAGGACTTGGCTAGACCGTATGAGAGCTATTCTTTGGTTTGTGTCCCGGCCCGAAATAGTTTATTCTTTCATAACCCACCATTCTAGTAGTGCTCCTGAGACCAATATGTTTTGAAAGAGATGGAATGTAATGATGATAATAAATAGCAAAGAGACAGTATTTTATCGTCAACTTTAAAAGCAGCATTATACTTAACACATAAAAACAATATTTATTAAATTAGCAAATATAAAACGCTAGGTAAAAAAATGCCTAAAGGATCATTTTGAATGTGCCCTATAAATGTTTTATATTGTAGGCCTACTCACCATACCTTACAACTCAAACAAACACTTAGCCTAGTCA
Organism: Salvelinus alpinus; assembly: GCF_045679555.1. Classification (NCBI taxonomy): domain Eukaryota; kingdom Metazoa; phylum Chordata; class Actinopteri; order Salmoniformes; family Salmonidae; genus Salvelinus; species Salvelinus alpinus. Next base: position 19,462,209 of record NC_092115.1, read on the forward strand.
CAACCAATTGACAAAAGCCATTAGCCTCTTGCAACATTCACAGACAATTCTCATCGTAAGTCATTAGTCACCTTTGTGTGTATTTCAAGTTTAATTGTGGGCCATTGCATATGCTGTCCAAAGTTGAGGCCAATTCTAACCCAATCCAACACAATTAACAGAATAGGACATTAAATCAAATCAAAGTTTATTTGTCAAGTGCGCCGAATACAACAGGTGTAGACCTTACAGTGAAATGCTTACTTACAGGCTCTAACCAATAATGCAAAAAGGTATTAGGTGAACAATAGGTAAGCAAAGAAATTAAACAACAGTAAAAAGACAGGCTATATACAGTAGTGAGGCTATAAAAGTAGCGAGGCTATATACAGACACCGGTTAGTCACGCTGATTGAGGTAGTATGTACATGTAGATATGGTTAAAGTGACTATGCATATATGATGAACAGAGAGTAGCAGTAGCGTAAAAGAGGGGTTGGCGGGTGATGGGTGATGGGACACAAGGCAGATAGCCCGGTTAGCCAATGTGCAGGAGCACTGGTTGGTCGGCCCAATTGAGGAAGTATGTACATGAAGGTATAGTTAAAGTGACTATGCATATATGATAAACAGAGAGTAGCAGCAGCGTATAAAGAGGGGTTGGGGGGACACACACAATGCAAATAGTCCAGATAGCCATATGATTACCTGTTCAGGAGTCTTATGGCTTGGGGGTAAAAACTGTTGAGAAGCCTTTTTGTGCTAGACTTGGCACTCCGGTACCGCTTGCCATGCGGTAGTAGAGAGAACAGTCTATGACTGGGGTGTCTGGGGTCTTTGACAATTTTTAGGGCCTTCCTCTGACACCGCCCAGTGATGTACTGGGCCGTACGCACTACCCTCTGTAGTGCCTTGCGGTCAGAGGCCGAGCAATTGCCGTACCAGGCAGTGATGCAACCAGTCAGGATGCTCTCCAAGTTGCAGCTGTAGAAACTTTGAGGATCTCAGGACCCATGCCAAATATTTTTATAGGCTTTGGGGGAATAGGCTTTGTCGTGACCTCTTCACGACTGTCTTGGTTTGTTTGAACCATTTTAGTTTGTTGTTGATGTGGACACCAAGGAACTTGAAGCTCTCAACCTGCTCCACTACAGCCCCGTCGATGAGAATGGGGGCGTGCTCGGTCCTCCTTTTCCCGTAGTCCACAATCATCTCCGTAGTCTTGGTTACGTTGAGGGATAGGTTGTTATTCTGGCACCACCCGGCCAGGTCTCTGACCTCCTCCCTATAGGCTGTCTCGTCGTTGTCGGTGATCAGGCCTACCACTGTTATGTTGTCTGCAAACTTAATGATTGATGGTGTTGGAGTCGTGCCTGGCCATGCAGTCGTGGGTGAACAGGGAGTACAGGAGGGGACTGAGCACGCACCCCTGGGGAGCTCCAGTGTTGAGGATCAGCGTGGCAGATGTGTTGTTACCTACCCTCACCACCTGGGGGCGGCCCGTCAGGAAGTCCAGGATCCAGTTGCAGAGGGAGGTGTTTAGTCCCAGGATCCTTAGCTTAGTGCCGCCTTATCTCAGTTCACTGGTCACGATGGCTACACCCACCCGCAGCACGCGCTCCAGCAGGTGTATCTCACTGATCATCCCTAAAGCTAAAATCTCATTTGGACGCCTTTCCTTCCAGTTCTCTGCTGCCTGCGACTGGAACGAATTGCAAAAATCTCTGAAGTTGGAGACTTTTATCTCCCTCAACAACTTTAAAAATCTGCTATCCGAGCAGCTAACCGATCGCTGCAGCTGTACATAGTCCATCTGTAAACTACCCACCCAATTTATCTACCTCACCCCCCATACTGCTTTTATTTATTTACTTTTCTGCTCTTTTGCACACCAGTATCTCTTCTTGCCTTATCTCAGTTCACTGGTCACGATGGCTACACCCACCCGCAGCACGCGCTCCAGCAGGTGTATCTCACTGATCATCCCTAAAGCTAAAACCTCATTTGGACGCCTTTCCTTCCAGTTCTCTGCTGCCTGCGACTGGAACGAATTGCAAAAATCTCTGAAGTTGGAGACTTTTATCTTCCTCAACAACTTTAAAAATCTGCTATCCGAGCAGCTAACCGATCGCTGCAGCTGTACATAGTCCATCTGTAAACTACCCACCCAATTTACCTACCTCACCCCCCATACTGCTTTTATTTATTTACTTTTCTGCTCTTTTGCACACCAGTATCTCTTCTTGCACATGATCATCTGATGATTTATCACTCCAGTGTTAATCTGCTAAATTGTAATTATTCGATTTATTGCCTACCTCATGCCTTTTGCACACATTGTATATAGATTCTCTTTTTTTCTACCATGTTATTGACTTGTTTATTGTTTACTCCATGTGTAACTGTGTTGTCTGTTCACACTGCTATGCTTTATCTTGGCCAGGTCGCAGTTGCAAATGAGAACTTGTTCTCAACTAGCCTACCTGGTTAAATAAAGGTGAAATAAAAAAAATAAAAAAAATAAAAAGTGATGAGCTTTGAGGGTACTATGGTGTTGAATGCTGAGCTGTAAGTCAATGAATAGCATTCTCACATAAGTGTTCCTTTTGTCCAGGTGGAAAAGGGCAGTGTGGAGTGCAATAGAGATTGCATCATCTGTGGATCTGTTTGGGCGGTATACAAATTGGAGTGGGTCGAGGATTTCTGGGATAATGGTGTTGATGTGAGCCATTACCAACCTTTCAAAGCACTTCAAGGCTATGGATGTGAGTGCTACAGGTCTGTAGTCATTTAGGCCAAGTTTGAATTGGAAAATGTGCCACATTTCATTCCAGTCCTATTTCAGTCTTGAATAGGCTAAAGGATTGTCTTATCTACAGGCTCATGGGCTCCATCCATACTTCTGTTTATTGAGAGGTGTACAATTCATTTTAGATAATATTGTTTTCTCTCCATTTGTGCTCTATTCCTCTCTACAGATCTGACAGACAGACATACAGACATCTCATACACTGCTAGAGAGGTTGTTATTATCTCATATGAATAGTTGATTACTGCTCAGTAGGAAGATGCACATACGGTATGGCCTTTATAGGAATAAAACAGCCCTTAAACAAAATAAAGTGTTACCATGACTTTTTCCACAGTGTGACTTCACACTGTATATAGTTTAGGTCAGTGGTTCCCAACCTTTATCAGTTACTATACCAACTGAATTTTGCTCTGCCCGGAGTTCCCCTAAAGTACCCCCTCATGTGCATTTTACCAGTAAGCCTGTGGTCTCATGAGTCTTCTCAAGTACCCCTGTGGATGGGCAGAGTACCCCCAAGGGTCCTAGCACCCCTGGTTGGGCACCCCTGGTTGGGTACCCCTGATTATAAATGTGTGGTTAACATTCACATACTCTCACATATCCAATTCCACGTCATTAAAGAGATAATTTGAGTATCACTCCTGTATATGTGTATCATTATAGACTTCCGGATTATCAGAGCCTATTGAGGCAAATCAGCAGAGAAAAAACGATAAAAATAAGATAAGGAAGTTATACCCATATCTGGTGCAAAACTTCAAAATAAAAGTCCCTGAACGAATCTCGCAAATAAACCCCGTATTCTGAATCAAATTCATGCAGTGTATTCAGGTGCAAAAACATTTTAGTCCAGAAATATCGATACAAACATTAATCAAATTATTATAAAACATAATAACATCGACAACAGGTTAATAAAAGCAACATGTTGATCAAGCCATATGGATGTCGACTCTTACTTTGAAAAGCGATTGGGGTCTGATTTTTTTCCGAGTCCTACACAGGATTGTTCGTCACAGCTACGCTCATCTGAGGTCAGAGAGGAGCCTGATACGACGGGGGCGAGAGAACAGTGCAACTATATAATCCACCAGTGTCGAATGAGGAAGTCAGTGTAGTGAAAAAGATAAAACATACAAAGATGGTGAAGATAACTTTCCAGCCGATCTCGGCGCAGAAACCAGAGAAGGAGCTCGATGGAGACAAAGCCGAGATTCTCATGCCCTATGAACACGTGAGTTCAGCGTCTCTTTTCTTTGTTCCATGATGTATTGACAGCGTTGGGGTAAAATAGGGATGTTTTGTTGACCAATGCAATAATTAGATTATATCAGGGCAATGGTTTCTTAATTGCTTTATAGTTCAATCGTTCTCTATTTGTTCATGTAGCCTAATGATTGTGTTGATGTAGATTTCAAAATATATTAAAGTCCAAAAGAGCCCATAACATCAGTTGTAGACTAATTTGTAGGCTACCACGATATAATTTAGGCTACTGTTACAGTATCATGTGTTACTACTATTGTTACTAGAAATGATACACTGCTGCTGTGAAAGCGCTGGAAACACGCATACAAAGTAGCCTAACCTTTTTAAAATCGATACAAGCTAGCCAGCAAAGCCCGAGGATGTTGACATTACGTCACCTTGTGAGGCTAGCTGGGGACACTGCAGATACCTCAGTGTGCAGCAGACGTAACCACGAATCGTAGGCTGGCTATCCTAGTCCATGCTACTCGAGCAATTACTATGTTTATCTACAACTTCCAAGACAACACGTTTATAGGTTGATATTGGGAAGTTGACTCTTCTCGACAGTCTGTAAATTGTGCAAACAAATGGGGACGTTATCGCTGCGTTATGGTTACGTCACCGCGGGGTTTTTCCCCAGCAAATCCAGCAGATAGCGCGTAAGGGGCACCTGCGCAGTTGGGCTGTTTTTAGAAATATGTGTGCATGCATTTCAATAGTGTAATGGGATTTCCTATCCTTGTGTCATTACCCTAATCTATGCAGTCTGCACTGATCTAAAAATACTTCCCAGGTGCAATATGCTAGAAGAAAGTCATACTTTGGTTGGCTTTCATCTGTTCTCTTCTTTTAAATCGGATAAAGGAGATGAGGAAAGGAAGTGACACTGGTTGAAAGAGTCATAAGAAATATGCATTTGGTTACAGCTGTCAGGGAGCTGCTAAAATGGTGGCTGTACTGCATTTGCATTTGCATAGAAAGCCTCACACACTGTTGTCTATATGAAGATGCTCAATATGTTAGCACTGACATCACAGTTATAGGTCTGTCTGTCATTAGAGTGCACCTAGATGGTATATTGTCAGGCAGGCTAATACAATTCATAGCAAATCTGAAACTTATGCTGAACATTGAATTGTATTTCTGCAAGTGACAGAATACATGCATTTACAGCTTTGCAGTTAAACTGTCAATCTGAGCAACTGTATGAGATAGATAACTCCACCCTCCTCCATCAGATTCAGAAATAGTCTACATTGACTTGATTATGACCCCCCCAATGAATGTGAGTTTCTAGGCTCTAGAAATTAGGCTGTATTTTGCTCGTCAAATTAGTTAGCTCAAGTAAGATCGAATCTAGATCTGACGTAGAACTACACTGAACAAAAATATAAACGCAATGTGTAAAGTGTTGGTCCCATGTTTCATGAGCTGAAATAAAATAAAATCCCTTTTAGTTTCCATATGCACAACAAGTTTATTTCTCTAAAATCTTGTGCACAAGGTTTTTTTATATCCATGTTAGTGAGCATTTCTGCTTTGCCAAGACAATCCATCCACCTGACAGGTGTGGCATATCAAGAAGCTGATTAAACATCATGATCATTACACAGGTGCACTTTGTACTGCGGACAATAAAAGGCCACTTTAAAATGTGCAGTTCTGTCACACAACAGGGGGGGAAGGCTAATATTTCTGTATGTGAAACTCATTCTGATTGGCTGGCCCTGGCTCCCCATCCCAAGTTCCCTCCCAGGCCCACCCATGGCTGCACCCCTGCCCAGCCATGGGAAATCCATAGATTAGGGCTTAATGCATTTATTTCAATTGACTGATATATTTATATGAACTGTAACTCAGTAAAATCTTTGAAATTGTTGCATTTATATTTTTGTTCAGTATATATCTATGTTTGGAAAGTCCCAATCTGAAGGTGTGAGATCGTGTACCTCAAATTATTGAGCAACTATAACTAGTAATGACATGGTTATGGTTTTGACGTCATGTAGGGAGGTGGGAGACAGGGGATGCTCGCAAAGGCGTCAAAGGAGACGTGTGGATACCAAATCTGTATGTGTGTGTATAAGGATTATTAATATCAAATCTGGCTTGAGATTCCACTTCCACGCAATCACTGTGATCTCCCTCCCACTGGAGGTGTGTGTGATGTAACGCTGTCACAGCTACAAGTAGGGCATGTGGAAGTCGAGTCCTAAGAATAGAACTCCCAGACAACCGTGACAGCCTCCCTCGCCATCACTCGGCAAACACAACGCAATCTGCCTCATCCCTTTTGATCCTCCATAGTAGAGGTCGACCCATTATGATTTTTCAACGCCAATACCGATACCGATTTATTGGAGGACCAAAAAAAAGCCGATGCCGATTTATTTAAAAAAAACAGAAAAAGAAAAAAAACGTATATAATAATAATAATAATAATAATAAAAAAATGTATTTGTAATAATGACAATTACAACAATACTGAATGAACACACTTATTTTAACTTAATATAATACATCAATAAAATCAATTTAGCCTCAAATAAATAATGAAACATGTTCAATTTGGTTTAAATAATGCAAAAACAAAGTGCAATATGTGACATGTAAGAAAGCTAACGTTTAAGTTCCTTGCTCAGAACATGAGAACATATGAAAGCTGGTGGTTCCTTTTAACATGAGTCTTCAATATTCCCAGGTAAGAAGTTTTAGGTTGTAGGAATTATAGGACTATTTCTCTCTATACCATTTGTATTTCATTAACCTTTGACTATTGGATGTTCTTATAGGCACTTTAGTATTGCCAGTGTAACAGTATAGCTTCCATCCCTCTCCTCGCTCCTACCTGGGCTCGAACCAGGAACACAACGACAACAGCCACCTTCGAAGCAGCGTTACCCATGCAGAGCAAGGGGAATAACTACTCCAAGTCTCAGAGCGAGTGACGTTTGAAACGCTATTAGCGCGCACTCCGCTAACTACCTAGACATTTCACATCGGTTACACCAGCCTAATCTCGGGAGTTGATAGGCTTGAAGCACAGCGAAGAGCTGCTGGCAAAACGCAGGAAAGTGCTGTTTGAATGAATGCTTACGAGCCCGCTGCTGTCTACCACCGCTCAGTCAGACTGCTCTATCAAATAATAGACTTAGTTATAACATAATAACACACAGAAATACGAGCCTTAGGTCATTAATATGGTCGAATCCGGAAACTATAATCTCGAAAACAAGACGTTTATTCTTTCAGTGAAATACAGAACAGTTCCGTATTTTATCTAACGGATGGCATCCATAAGTCTAAATATTCCTGTTACATTGCACAACCTTCAATGTTATGTCACAATTACGTAAAATTCTAGCAAATTAGGTGGCCCAAACTGTTGCATATACACTGTGTGCAATGAAAGCAAGAGACGTGACACAATTTCACCTGGTTAATATTGCCTGCTAACCTGGATTTCTTTTAGCTAAATATGCAGGTTTAAAAATATATACTTCTGTGTATTGATTTTAAGAAAGGCATTGATGTTTATGGTTAGGTAGACATTGGAGCAACGATACGCACAGCATCGATTATATGCAACGCAGGACACGCTAGATAAACTAGTAATATCATCAACCATGTGTAGTTAACTAGTGATTATGATTGATTGATGGTTTTTATAAGATAAGTTTAATGCTAGCTAGCAACTTACCTTGGCTTCTACTGCATTTGTGTAACAGGCAGGCTCCTCGTGGAGTGCAATGTAATCAGGTGGTTAGAGCGTTGGACTAGTTAACTGTAAGGTTGCAAGTTTGAATCCCCCGAGCTGACAAGGTAAAAATCTGTCATTCTGCCCCTGAACGAGGCAGTTAACCCACCGTTCCTAGACTGTCATTGAAAATAAGAATGTGTTCTAAACTGACTTGCCTAGTTAAATAAAGATTAAATAAAGGTGTCAACAAAAAAAAAAGAGGTCAAATCGGTGTCCAAAAATACCGATTTCCGACTGTTATGAAAACTTGAAATCGGACCTAATTAATCGGCCATTCCGATTAATCGGTCGACCTCTACTCCATAGTCCCTAGCAACTGTGTGGGTACAGTTTCTAGGTGGCGAGTAGTGTGTCGCTAATAGCAAACCGAGTGACGGTAGGGCTGAGAGACTGGGGGTGGGCTGTTGGGATGACAAGGCATCTTCAGCATCTCTAGCCTTCAGCCTATATTATAAAACAGATTTATTTCTCCTCTGATCAATGTGACTATCTGCTTAGCTGTTACCACCAACATTGAGTAAAACAGAAACTGCTCTTTCATAGTGGGAGCATCTTGCTGATGAATCAAATCAAATTTTATTTGTCACAGGCGCTGACTATAACAGGCTATAACAGACTATAACCTTATTGTGAAATGCTTACTTACAAGCCCTTAACCAACAATGCAGTTCAAGAAATAGAGTTAAGAAAATATTTACTAAATAAACTAAAAAAAAATAAAGGTAACACAATAAAATTGCATAACAAAAAAGAGGTAATATACAGGAGGTACCAGTACCGAGTAAATGTGCGGGGGTACAGGTTAGTCGAGGTAATTTGTACATGTAGGTAGGGGTAAAGTGACTATGCATAGATAATAAACAGCAAGTAGCAGCAGTGTAAAAACAAAGGGGGGGTCAATGTAAATAGTCTGGTTGGCCATTTGATTAATTAACTCTTAAGTTTAATAATTGTATCTGACATTGGCCTGTAGGTCTGACCTGTGTATTGTTTCTTTCCCCAGGAGGAGCTAGTTCTTCCTCTGAGGCCCAAGCAGTCTCATCTGAACGGGCTGTGTTGTCTCACCTTTGGCCTGGTGGTCTTCATGTCAGGACTGGTGCTGGCCTCCATATACGTCTACCGGTACTACTTCATACAACAGGTATACTACTATACTGCACCACTCTACACTCCACTATACAACTACCACTAGTACCTCCTATTTTATACCACAGGTCAGATATTATACTACTTTTGCATACCTCCTCACACACCTTACAACTATACTACTTTATACTACACTATACTACTGTACAACTGCCAGTAGTAGCTACTATTACATCATACTTCACATGTTCAATCATACAGACAGATTGGTTCTGATAGATATAGCACAGATAGATATCCCCATGACTATACTAACCCTGTTCTGCTCTGTTCTCCCTCTGTGTGTTCTAGATTCCTGAGGACAGCCTGTTCCACTGCAGGGTTCTGTACGAGGACTCTGTGTACGCCCCCCTGCACGGCAGACAGGAGCTGGAGGAGAACGTGGGCATCTACCTGGATGACAACTATGAGCAGATCAGCGTGCCCGTGCCCCACTTTGGAGGGAGCGACCCCGCAGACATCATCCATGACTTCCAGAGGGTAAGTCATCCCTATGCCTGTCCCACACACTCATTGTGTAGTGTGATACAAGGTTGCCATTTTGTGTCCAAATGCTCGCCCATTGGTATACATATGAGAATAGGATTCTGGAGGACATGTCTATTAGGGTCAGTGGTCTATAAGGCAATGAATGTTTTATGTGATCTTTTCTGTTAGTTAGCATACTGGAGTGAAAATAAAAATGTAATTGTATTTGTTACATGCGCTGAATACAACAAGTGTAGACCTTACCGTGAAATGCTTACTTACAAGCCCTTAACCAACAATGCAGTTTTAAGAAAATAGAGTTAAGAAAATATTTACTAAATGAACAAAAGTTAAAAAAATAAAAATAAAAATATGAATCATGTTTTGTTGTCATTTCTAATTCCAGGGTCTGACTGTGTACCATGACATTGCCCTGGACAAGTGTTACGTGATTGAGCTCAACACCACCCTGGTCATGCCACCAAGGAACCTCTGGGAGCTGCTGGTCAACGTCAAGGTACGCTATTGTGTTATATCTGGGTTAGGTCTGTCAGAGGAAAACTGTTTGTGTGTGTGGCTGTCCATCAGAGGGACAGTCTGCCCATGCATATTTATTATACAAAAGGACATTGCGGTCATGTGTACCGTCTGTACTGTGAAGGGCATTGTACTAACGGAGGGTTTCCAACTGGCGGCCCACAGTCAGAACTTGGTATACAGTGTAAAAAAAAACAACGAAATCAGCTCCAAGTGATTTTAATTTAAGAAGTCTGTTCCTAAGTGGTCCCATGCATAATAGAGAGATATGATGTGATCGTATACAAATGTAAGCAAGGTTTGAAATTATTGTTTTAGTCAAACATTAAATCTGTTTGGGAGTCTTGTGGTCAATTTACAGTCTACATATTATTTGTAATTATGTTCAGGGCCCCCGACCATCCACTCCATTAAAATGGGTCCGTGGCTGAATCTAGTTGATGATCCCTGTACTGACGTTTGTGTTTGTGTCTCTCTCCCTCTCCAACAGAAGGGGACGTATCTGCCCCAGACCTACATTATCCAGGAGGAGATGGTGGTGACGGGGAGGGTGAGGAACATGAGACCGCTGGGGCCCTTCATTCACCGGCTCTGCTACGGCAAAGACACCTACCGCCTCAGACGCCGACGCGACGCACGTCGACGTACGTACAACACACACACCAACAACACATCATTTCTCCTTCTGTCTCACACATCCACATACACTTTCACACACACACATTTCACACACAGATGTCCTTGTCAACATGAGATGCATGTAAGTACTAGGTCATCAGTTAGGCTCTTCCTGTCCTGTACAGAGGAGAGGAGAACGAAGGGTCGTGTGTTTCACAGTAGTCACTGAGTCAGTCTGAATCCATGGGCTGGCTGACTGTCTGGTGACACCCCTCATCACAGAGGAAACGGAGATGGCCAGGTCCGTATTGGCGCTTCCTGTGCTGGCTCAGAGAGAGAGAGAGTGTGTGGGCTCTGCCAGGCGCTAGCCTCCCACAGTATGAGTTCTAAGTGACCTCCACACACAGATCCTTCTTGATTACCATGTCAGAGCCATCGTGTGTGTGCATGTGAGTCATTTTTCCAACACACCACGCAGGTCCAATGATCAGACAGCGTGCGTGGGGGAGGAAGTGATGCGTAGTAGTGATGTGCTCCGTGAGCCTCTGTGATTGGCTAGTTGTAAAACCAGAGCATTGATGTAACATGCTTCCCTCTGAGCACATATATGGGCTGACGAGCAACTCCATTGATCCAAGAGGAGGCTGGTACTGGTAGTCATGGTAACAGTGAGGTAGGCAGTGGGAGCCCCCTCAACTGTTTATATTGCTCAATATCTAGTCTTCAGAGGATGATACCATAATGGTTATTAGGCACCTAGTATGTTGACATATGGGGAGTTACCTCTGTAACCCAGCAAAGCAATAGCACCATAGATATCCCGAACCCTATGGATCATGTCACATCATATATCTTAAGTATAACATCATTGAACATGAAACATCAAACTGGGTGTAAGCTTACCTCTCTTCTCTTCCATTCTTCTCTCCCTCCAGGCATCGACAAGCGTGAGGCGAGGAACTGCCACAGCATCCGTCACTTTGAGAACACCTTTGTCGTTGAGACAGTGATCTGCGACAGGGTCTAAATACTGAGAAAGAAGATGGCAAGATGGCCGCCCTACACCACCAAGCCCACTCTGAAACCATACCTCGCGCATCCCTTAGGCTTTATATTGCACTTTAAAAAGCATGTGTTTGTCCAATAGTTTTTTATTTGAATGTTGTTGTTTTTTATTCCTTTTTTGTCCCAAGTTGAATTGTTGTTTACTGCTCTGGTGTTGTTTTTATTATTTGTTTGTTTTTTGTATTCCAATGGTCTGTATATTTCGATAATGTCGGTAATGCGATGAATCTGTAGCTTTTTTGTTGTTTGGGATTTCATGTCATGTTGTTGCACTGATGTTTTTTATTTGTATCAATTTGAAGTCGACGCCAGCATAATCAGATGAGTTATCTTAGGTTTTTACTTCAATCGATTCAGATTGAGTTAGTCCTTTCTGTATAGTACTTCTAACCCTGTGCAGTGTGTGTGTGACAGTGAGGAGAATTGGGCGTTACGATGCTGCGTGCGTTGTGCACACACACATGTTTCTATTTGTCTCTTGGTTCAACCAAAATGATCCCATGATGATGTCTTGTATTGGATGTCCAGAAATACCGAAACATACCTCATATATATTAGATGTTTTTTCGCCTGTAATTTAAATCATCAAATGTTTGTGTATGTATTCTGCATCGTTCCTATAAGCAATATTTACTGTATATGGATTTTTCTTGGATTTCATATTCAAATGTGCATTGATTTTTATCTGAGCTTGTTTTGTGATTGAATGATCATTTCTCTATGGTTTGTCCCTCTTGTGGTATCTTCCACTGGTTGACTCTGGGTCTCACATGGCTTTAGACTGTATAAAGTAGCAGTGCTTTGGACGGGCCAACGGAACCAAATTTATAGTCACTAACGCTATGTTGAGTCCTGAGGGTTTAGGCATATATAGATTACCTACAGATGTAGCCTCTTAATTTGATCAAGAAGAACATTCCTGAAATGTAAAACTTGTAGTGTATTTGAGGTTTAAAAAAGGCTTCTGAAGTTTGTAATTTCCATTTTGAAATGTCAGACTTGATTTTCCCTTACAAAAAATGTATCAACACCTACAAAAACATCTAATCTACATAATTTACATTTCCTGTTGCTGCAGGATTATTTTCCTTCTAGCAAACTGGCTCAAATTAAGATCCTACATTTGGATAGGTTTTAGAGTTGAACTCTTTCTTTCGGTGTGTCTTTCTGGCTACGTCCTGATTCTGAGAGGGAGTGTGCAAGTGCACACTTCAGGAGAAGGGTGGAGAATTGGATGCAGCCGCCCTCTTCCTCATGTCTTAGTAATGGGCTTGGCCTCTTGTCTGCAGTTGAGTCCTTGTAGCCAGTCTCCATCTCTACTATCCAGACTATCTCTCTATTGCATGCCTGTCTCTCTTAACCTTTTTTTACAATTGATCTACTGTATGATATAGAGGAATTATGTTGCTGTTTTAAAGGGGACCTACTGTATGATATAGGCTTTCATGATCTGTCCCCTTCTCTTCTGACTCGCCATGCTGTACAGTCATTTAGCTTGTAATAGCTTATCTTACTACCTAATAAATAAACATGTAAAAACTATATTCCTTTCTTTGCTTTTTCATTGTGTGTTTTAGACAAACAGAAATAAACTCAGGAGAATACAAAGGATATCATGGGTACCAAAATCTACAATGTTTCATATTTCTCTTAAATAAAAATATAACAATTTCCGCAAAACACCATTAACCCTAGCACAGAAGTCAAACCAATGACCAATAATCATCGAAAATTACATTGCGACATTTCAACTACATCTCCCTTCAGAGGAAGACATTCAAGAGCTTTATAAAAAAAACATTCTATAACATAAACATGTATATAGACCGAAGCTGCAATGTAACTTGTAATAGACAACATTTGGTGCATGAATTATGTATCTAGGACACTTCAGGGATATTAGTGACATCTCTCTCTCCTGCCACACAAACTGCACACACTCTCAACACAAGTTACATTTTTTCCCCACAACATCCAAACATGACAGAAGAAAGTCAATTTCACAAGGGAAGCGAGACTAAGCGATACAGTACAAACGAGTGTGCTTCTTATGTCAACGCCCTAACCAAAGTAATTTCCTGACATTTGTCGTTTGACGTGTCACACGCATACACAAATACAGCATGTGTAAGAACAACTTAGCATGCGCCATGTTAACACATTCATGTCCATCTACAGTATATTATATAATAATACAGTGCCTTCAGAAAGTTACCATTTTGTTGTGTTACAGCCTTAAAAACCTCTTAAAGATCGGACCCTTTTTTACAATTTTCGCCAAAAATGACAGACCCAAATCAACTGCCTGTAGCTCAGGCGTTGAAGCAAGGCTATGCATATTCTTGATAGCATTTGAAAGGAAACACTTTGAAGTTTGTGGAAATGTGAAATGAACGTAGGAGAACAATACACTTTAGATTTGGTAAAAGAAAAACCAGCCGTTTTTTTGTATTTTTTTTGTACCATCATCTTTGAAATGCAAGAGAAAGGCCATAATGTATTATTCCAGCCCAGATGCAATTTAGATTTTGGCCACTAGATGGCAGCAGTGTGTGTGCAAAGTTTTAGACTGATCCAACCATTGTATTTCTGTTAAAAATGTTGTATCAAGTCTGCCCAAATGTGCCTAATTGGTTTATTAATAACTTTTCAAGTTCATAACTGTGCACTCTCCTCAAACAATAGCATGTTATTATTTCACTGTAATAGTTACTGTAAATTGGACAGTGCAGTTAGATTAACAAGAATTTAAGCTTTTCTGCCAATATCAGATATGTCTATGTCCTGTGAAATTTTCTTGTTACTTACAACCTTATGCTAATCGCATTAGCCTACGTTAGCTCAAACGTCCTGTGGGGGACCCACCGATTCTGGAGAAGTTTGAATTAAAAATGGATTAAATTGACTTTTGTACTCACCCATCTACACATGATGCCTCATAATAACAAAGATGCTTTTAGCACCATCTCTAGTGTCAGTGGCGTACCGCAGTTTCTGGGCCCCCGCAAGGTCTGAGCAAGGCTCTCCGTGATTTTTTTTTTTTGGGGGGGGGGAACAGCTGACTTCCTAATATTCTACATGTTTTGCCATGGGGCAAAGATAAACATTTGCAGTTTTATAGCTAACCTCATGTTATTCTGCACATTTTGCAATGGGCCAGAGAGAAAAATATGCAGTGCAGAGAGGGTACCTGTAGTGGGTGGTTTTGCATGTGATTTTGGACATCTCTGGAGGGCTGGGATGGACTGACTGACCGATTAACTGACTGATTAAAAGACTGACGGACGCTGAACTACTGCAGCTGTCAGAGCTGGAGGTTGAAAGATAAAGGCATTTCCTCTTTTAGCAGTTCTTGTTTATGACAGCTTCTAAGTTGTACTCAAGCTGTGAAATTGTTGACAACTGTGAGACAGAAGTGACTGTAAATGTGGAAGAATGTGCAAGAACTGAGGCATAGCTATTAGCCAGTGTCATGTTCAGTTTCTCATAAATCCTTTTCAAGGGGGGGGGGGGGATCAGCTTTAATATTGTGGAAAGATTGTTGCTTCCATCAATGTCGTTTTCTGAATCATTTCTAATCCGCCATATATTTTTGGGGTAAATATATATATCTATATAAATACATACATACAGATACCCATATACATATATATAAACATTCATACATATACACATATATATACATACAGTGGGGCAAAAAAGTATTTAGTCAGCCACCAATTGTGCAAGTTCTCCCACTTAAAAAGATGAGAGAGGCCTGTAATTTTCATCATAGGTACACTTCAACTATGACAGACAAAATGAGAAAAGAAAATCCAGAAAATCACATTGTAGGATTTTTAATGAATTTATTTGCAAATTATGGTGGAAAATAAGTATTTGGTCACCTACAAACAAGATTTCTGGCTCTCACAGACCTGTAGCTTCTTCTTTAAGAGGCTCCTCTGTCCTCCACTCGTTACCTGTATTAATGGCACCTGTTTGAACTTGTTATCAGTATAAAAGACACCTGTCCACAACCTCAAACAGTCACACTCCAAACTACACTATGGCCAGACCAAAGAGCTGTCAAAGGACACCAGAAACAAAATTGTAGATCTGCACCAGGCTGGGAAGACTGAATCTGCAATAGGTAAGCAGCTTGGTTTGAAGAAATCAACTGTGGGAGCAATTATTAGGAAATGGAAGACATACAAGACCACTGATAATCTCCCTCGATCTGGGGCTCCACGCAAGATCTCACCCCGTGGGGTCAAAATGATCACAAGAACGGTGAGCAAAAATCCCAGAACCACACGGTGGGACCTAGTGAATGACCTGCAGAGAGCTGGGACCAAAGTAACAAAGCCCACCATCAGTAACACACTACGCCGCCAGAGACTCAAATCCTGCAGTGCCCATCTGAAGTTTGCTAGAGAGCATTTGGATGATCCAGAAGAAGATTGGGAGAATGTCATATGGTCAGATGAAACCAAAATATAACTTTTTGGTAAAAACTCAACTCGTCGTGTTTGGAGGACTAAGAATGCTGAGTTGCATCCAAAGAACACCATACCTACTGTGAAGCATGGGGGTGGAAACATCATGCTTTGGGGCTGTTTTTCTGCAAAGGGACCAGGACGACTGATCCGTGTAAAGGAAAGAATGAATGGGGCCATGTATCGTGAGATTTTGAGTGAAAACCTCCTTCCATCAGCAAGGGCATTGAAGATGAAACGTGGCTGGGTCTTTCAGCATGACAATGATCCCAAACACACCGCCCGGGCAACGAAGGAGTGGCTTCGTAAGAAGCATTTCAAGGTCCTGGAGTGGCCTAGCCAGTCTCCAGATCTCAACCCCATAGAAAATCTTTGGAGGGAGTTGAAAGTCCGTGTTGCCCAGCAACAGCCCCAAAACATCACTGCTCTAGAGGAGATCTGCATGGAGGAATGGGCCAAAATACCAGCAACAGTGTGTGAAAACCTTGTGAAGACTTACAGAAAACGTTTGACCTCTGTCATTGCCAACAAAGGGTATATAACAAAGTATTGAGAAACTTTTGTTATTGACCAAATACTTATTTTCCACCATAATTTGCAAATAAATTCATTAAAAATCCTACAATGTGATTTTCTGGATTTTTTTTCTCATTTTGTCTGTCATAGTTGAAGTGTACCTATGATGAAAATTACAGGCCTCTCTCATCTTTTTAATTGGGAGAACTTGCACAATTGGTGGCTGACTAAATACTTTTTTGCCCCACTGTACATATATACATAAATACATATACACACTTTTTTTTGGAATATACCTTTACTATTCCCCGCAAACCCTACCACCCCTCCAACAATTGGAGTAAACTAATAAACAATAACACTTAGGTTTCTACCTTCAGTTTATACATACTTTACACATTTTACAGACACAATATATTTTACAACAGTTATATTTTGTTTGTTTTTAGTCCTTCCTCTATTTCTGATGTCCATCCAGTTTGATTTATATTTGTAACTGTGCTATTTCACAACATTTCTGAACCTATATACATTTTACAGACTCTGTATGTTTTACATTGGTTATCTTGTTGTTATTAGTCCCACCCTTCAGCTCCATTCAACCCCACCCACCTATCGCTTAACACCATCCATTTTTGGATATCATGACTCTTTAGAAGAACAGATATAAGTGCATTCATTTCAATCAATGCTTCAGCAAAGTTTTTCACAGTCTGTTAAACACCCAAATCAATGATTAGTTCCAAAACATTTGTATGGGTAGAATTTTGCCTAAATGACTACCGACCCGTAGCACTCACATCTTTAGCCATGAAGTGCTTTGAAAGGCTGGTCATGGCTCACATCAACACCATTATCCCAGAAACCCTAGACCCACTATAATTTGCAACCGTCCCAACAGATCCACAGATGATGCAATCTCTATTGCACTCCACACTGCCCTTTCACACCTGCACAAAAGGAACACCTATGTGAGAATGCTATTCATTGACTACAGCTCAGCGTTCAACACCATAGTGCCCTCAAAGCTCATCAATAAGCTAAGAACCCTGGGACTAAACACCTCCCTCTGCAACTGGATCCTGGACTTCCTGACGGGCCACCCCCAGGTGGTAAGGGTAGGTAACAGCACATCTGCCACGCTGATCCTCAACACAGGGGCCCCTCAGGGGTGTGTGCTCAGTCCCCTCCTGTACTCCCTGTTCACTTATGACTGCACGGCCAGGCACGACTCCAACACCATCATTAAGTTTGCAGATGACACAACAGTGGTAAGCCTGGCCACCGACAACGACGAGACAGCCTATAGGGAGGAGGTCAGAGACCTGACCGTGTGGTGCCAGGACAACAACCTCTCCCTCAACGTGATCAAGACAAAGTAGATGATTGTGGACTACAGGAAAAAGAGGACCGAGCACGCCCCCATTCTCATTGACGGGGAGACTGTGGAGCAGGTTGAGAGCTTCAAGTTCCTTGGTGTCCACATCACCAACAAACTAACATGGTCCAAGCACACCAAGACAGTCGTGAAGAGGGCACGACTAAACCTATTCCCCCTTAGGAGACTGAAAAGATTTGGCATGGGTCTTCAGATCCTCAAAAGTTTAACAGCTGCACCATCGAGAGCATTCTGACTGGTTGTATCCCTGCCTGGTATGGCAACTTTTCGGCCTCTGACCGCAAGGCACTACAGAGGGTAGTGCGAACGGCCCAGTACATCACTGGGGCAAAGCTTTCTGGCATCCAGGACCTCTATACCAGGCGGTGTCAGAGGAAGGCCCTAAAAATTGTCAAAGACTCCAGCCACCCTAGTCATAGACTGTTCTCTCTGCTACCGCACGGCAAGCGGTACCGGAGTGCCAAGTCTAGGTCCAAGAAGCTTCTTAACAGCTTCTACCCCCAAGCCATAAAACTCCAGAGCATCTAATCAAATGGCTACCCAGACTATTTGCAATGCCCACCCCCCTTTTACACCGCTGCTACTCTCTGTTGTTATCCTCTATGCATCGTCACTTTAATAACTCTACCTACATGTACATATTACCTCAACTAACCAGCGCCCCCCCCCCCTTACATTGACTCTGTAACGGTACCCCCTGTATATAGTCTCGCTATTGTTATTTTACTGCTGCTCTTTAATTACTTGTTACTTTTATTTATTATTCTTCTCTGTATTTTTCTTAAACTGCGTTATTGGTTAGGGACAGGTAAGTAAGCATTTCACTGTAAGGTCTACATCTGTTGTATTCGGCGCATGTGACTAATACAATTATTATTCTTTTTTTTAAATACATTTTACCCCCTTTTCTCGTGGTATCCAATCGCTAGTAATTACTATCTTGTCTCATCGCTACAACTCCCGTACGGGCTCGGGAGAGACGAAGGTCGAAAGCCATGCGTCCTCCGAAGCACAACCCAACCAAGCCGCACTGCTTCTTAACACAGCGCGCCTCCAACCCGGAAGCCAGTCGCACCAATGTGTCGGAGGAAACACCGTGCACCTGGCCCCCTTGGCTAGCGCGCACTGCCCGCCACAGGAGTCGCTGGAGCGCGATGAGACAAGGATATCCCTACCGGCCAAACCCTCCCTAACCCGGACGACGCTAGGCCAATTGTGCATCGCCCCACGGACCTCCACGGACCTCCCGGCGAGGTCGCGGCCGGCTCTGTCGCAGCCGGCCGCGACCTCGCCTTCTAGATGGTAGCGGGGTGAACAGGCAGTGGCTCGGGTAGTTGTTGTCCTTGATGATCTTTTTGGCCTTCCTGTGACATTGGGTGCTATAGGTGTCCTGGAGGTCAGGTAGTTTTCCCCCGGTGATGAGTTGTGCAGACCGCATCACCCTCTGGAGAGCCTTGCGGTTGTGGGCGGTGCAGTTGCCGTACCAGGCGGTGATACAGCCAAACAGGATGCTCTCAATTGTGCATCTGTAAAAGTTTGTGAGGGATTTAGGTGACAAGCCAAATTTCTTCAGCCTCCTTCACCACACTTATGGCTAGGATGTGGGGATTGAGCTCGGGCTGATTCCAGTGTGTGTTATCTGGCACAAATGTATTACTTGGGACTCTCTGGCAGATTATTACATGGGCTGCTTTATATAATTAACATTTCAACATTTATTTATTTTTCCATCACATTGTTTCTGTGATAATAAAATGAACATTTTAATTAAATTCTTTAAGAGTCCTGTTTAAGTAGTATTTTAGTACTTTGATACTTTGTGCAAGGCAATTGAGAAGCGTTAAAACCTTTGTGGATGGTCCGAGTGGAGCAGCGGTCTAAGACTGCTTTGCAGTGGCAACTGCCTTGCTACAGATGCTGGTTCGATTCCCAGCCCTGCCGTGACCGGGAGACCCATGAGGCGACGCACAATTGGCCCAGCGTAGTCCGGGTTATGGAGGGTTTGGCTGGGATGTCCTTGTTCCATCACGCTGTAGTGACTCCTGTGGCGGGCCAGGTGCATGCATGCATGCTGACACGGTCACCAGGTGTACGGTGTTTCCTCTGACACCTTTGTGCGGCTGGCGTCCGGGTTAAGTGTGCATTGTGTCAAGAAGCAGTGCGGCTTGGAGGGGTTGTGTTTCGGAAGATGCACGACTCTCGACCTTCGCCTCTCCCAAGGCCGTAAGGAGTTGTAACGATGACAAGACTATTGGATATGATATAAAGAGGGTATAAAATAAATAAATAAATATTTAAAAAAATGTGGGGGGTATAAATTGTATGTATAAAATGTATAATAGTAATATTTAAATTACTAAATCAGGTAATTTTGTATATAATTATTTAAAATTTCATCGGGCCGCTTCTGGGGGGATTCTGGTAAGATGCCGACAAAGTCGGCTGAATTCCAGTAGAATGAAACAGCCCGATGTACATGGGCCGATTCTGGGCAGTCATTCATTTTGATTCCAGGCAATTCAATCAGTTCCGGCCCCCCGGAAGAGGGCCGCTTCTGGGCCGATTCCTCATTGCTAGCTGGGCAGGGATTGATTTAGACCTGGGACACCAGGTGGGTGCAATTAACTATCAGGTAGAACAGAAAACCATCAATATTTCATACCTTGTAGGGGTAAGATTTGAATACACTTGGTGTAGACATTCATGCCCTGAAATGATGGATTCAGCTGCAATTGCAACTCCTGCAACAGGTTTGCATTGTTGTACCAAGATTGAGTAAACAGACAAATGCAGTGGGCAAAAAGTATCTAAATTATGAAATGGTTTTCACAACAACCATCCATCAGTTGAAAGACATTGCTCATCATTATCCAGGTACCGTTTGCTAAAAAACAACAACCCAACCCAAATGCTAGATGAGATGGGAATGCCTAAAGATTCTGGACCAGATTGGCTAGCTAAGCATTGCACCTGTGTTTACAAAATATAATTAAATAAACATTAAGGCCGAAAAAAAATTACACTTAAAAAAAGTGAAATATGCCTTTAAGAGAAAGAATAAGGCAGTTAGAAAGGTGGTAGATCTCGTACTCAAAAAAACAGGTGCACACTTTGCACCTGGTACAAACTGCTAACGCTTAGCACACCTGGTCATATGATCTTTGGCATGATTTGAAATCTCTTATTTATGTTCTACATGAGACTAATACAAAATCCCCGTTCATACCTGATTCTAACATGCGTCCTTTGTCCTGATCTTGTCCACATTCTGCTTGTCCCCACATTTTTGCACAGGTGAAGACGATTTAAAGGCTCATTGTGATCTGATTGTGATCAGATCTTCCTGACCACCTCCAAAGGTAGTCAGACAAGCATTGTGTAGACTGATCTGGACAGTGAAACCATTTAAATAATAATTGTCCCGCCCTTTTAAATCATTGACAGGTAACACCATTGACTTATGGAATCAATATGTGTCTTCAAATAAATAAATAAAGAATATCTGTCAAATAATTTCCATACAGGGAGTGACAAGGATATCTGGTCACAATGCGAAAACAGTGGACAGATAAGAGACACATTTAACTACAAAATCAAATCAAATTTTATTTGTTACATGGGCCGAATAGAACTGGTGTAGACTTTACCGTGAAATGTTTGCTTAAGAGCCCTTCCCAACAATGCAGAGTTGAAAAAAAAAAAAAAAATAGTAGGACTTCAGGAATAAATAAAATACACAAGAATGGCGCTCTATACAGGGAGTACCAGTACGATGAGGACCATGTGTAGATGCAATGGCTACAATGTGGGCACAATCAGAATGGGAATAAGATCAGGACGAAGGAGACATGTTAGCACCAGAGATAAACAAGGCTTGACTCTATGTAAAGTAACCCACAGGAAAGTGAGTGGTTATAGAAGCTCAGTTAGCCTATGTAGTCTGGCCTCAAAGGAAAATGGGTCATGGGTTTGATCAAAAGGCTTTACCACTGTGTTCTATTTGCATTCTATGTTTTACATCATGAAGATGAAAACAGATTTTCCATCAAAGCCAGACTAAATATGTGCATTTTTCTCTTGTAGGCTAGGCCCATGTATTATCAAGATCCAAAGTGTCCAGCTAGACATCAGTCACAATTTTTGTAGAACTGTAAAGGAAATGTGAAGGAAATGTTATTGTGTGAAGAGATAGCCTTGAAAATGTTAATCTTGTCTTTGGTGTCATAAACAATCCTTGCTTCCTGCCTGTGCTTGGTAAAGATATGAGGGGGGCATCATGACCCCTTCCTTAGGACCATCTGGCAGAACGCCCAGAATATGTTCTTTAAGTTAAGATAGGAGACGGAGCCAGTCACATGTAGGAACCAATCCAATGAATCATGTTAATGTAGGTTTTTATGCAGCCGTATATAAGGCTATATGTATGGAAAGCCATTTTAGAGCTCACTTCAGACCGGTACTTTATGCATCTAAGTTTGACTGTGACCTCTCCAGTTTGCTGACAATAAAGAGTGATTCGTTTAATATTGACTTCTAGTGTCCCTGTGTTGAATTTCCACAACACTTCCTATCAGCTTTAAAACACCAGGTTAAGGTACATGTAACATGATGATAGGGATTGTTTTGAACAACCACTTTAAGAAAACATGAAAAATAATACTGCTTATGTTGTTAGAATAAAATAACAAACATCATTTCATCTAATGACATAACAAAACTGATTTTGGCAGTCAGTAACATACATTTGAAGGTTGCTGTTATATAACAGTCTAATATAGGTTTTAATAATAGGTGGACTTCTCTTTGGACTGTTGTCTAACAAAGCAGTCATGAATTATCACAAGAGCGTAAATTAATGCTAAAACAATAATGTACAGGCTTTTTATACAATTTAGCAGGGTTGGGGTCAATGTTCATCCAGTCACATATCTTTTGCAATCCTATCCTTCCTATACAGTACATATGTAACGGCAGCCTTCCTCCTCTTCACGAGAAGAGAGGGTGTAACAGGGATCGGACCAACACGCAGCGTAGCCAGTGCTCAACATGTTTAATAAAACGATAAACAGTGAACACTTACAACGAATACAAAATAACAAATGTGGCAAACCGATACAGCCCAATCTGGTGCAGAGAAAACACAAAGACAGGAAACAACCACCCACAAACCCCAACACAAATCAAGCCACCTATATATGATTCCCAATCAGAGACAACACAAAACACCTGCCACTGATTGAGAACCATATTAGGCCAAACATAGAAACAGACAAACTAGACACACAACATAGAATGCCCACCCAGCTCACGCCCTGACCAACACTAAAACAAGCAAAACACACAAGAACTATGGTCAGAACATGACAACATATAGTTGAAGTCGGAAGTTTACATTCACCTTAGCCAAATACATTTAAACTCAGTTTTCACAATTCCTGACATTTAATCCAAGTAAAAATTCCCTGTCTAGGTCAGTTAGGATCACCACTTTATTTTAAGAATGTGAAATGTCAGAATAAAAGTAGAGAGAATATTCATTTCAGCTTTTAATTATTTCATCACAAGTTTACATACACTCAATTAGTATTTGGTAGCATTGCCTTGAAATTGTTTAACTTGGGTCAAATGTTTCAGGTAGCCTTCCACAAGCTTCCCACAATAAGTTGGGTGAATTTTGGCCCATTCCTCCTGACAGAGCTGGTGTAACTGAGTCAGGTTTTTAGGCCTCCTTCTTTGCACATGCTTTTTCAGTTCTGCTCACACATTTTCTATAGGATTGAGGTCAGGGCTTTGTGATGGCCACTTCAATACCTTGACTTTGTAATCCATAAGCCATTCTGCCACAACTTTGGAAGTATGCTTGGGGTCATTGTCCATTTTGAAGACCCATTTGCGAACAAGCTTTAACTTCCTGAATGATGTCTTGAGATGTTGCTTCAATATATCCACATAATTTTCCTACCTCATGATGCCACCTATTTTGTGAAGTGCACCAGTCCCTCCTGCAGCAAAGCGCCCCCACAATATGATTCTGCCACCCCCGTTCTTCACGGTTGGGAGGGCGTTCTTCGGCTTGCAAGCCTCCCCCTTTTTCCTCCAAACATAACAATGGTCATTATGGCCAAACAGTTCTATTTTTGTTTCATCAGACCAAAGTACACTTCTCCAAAAAGTACAATATTTTTCCCCATGTGCAGTTGCAAACCGTAGTCTGGCTTTTTAAGGCGGTTTTGAAGCAGTGGCTTCTTCCTTGCTGAGAGGCCTTTCAGGTTATGTCGATATAGGACTCGTTTTACTGTGGATATAGATACTTTTGTACCTGTTTCCTCCAGCATCTTCACAAGGTCCTTTGCTTTTGTTCTGGGATTGATTTGCCCTTTTCGCACCAAAGTACGTTCATCTCTAGGAGACAGAACGCGTCTCCTTCCTGAGCGTTATGACGGCTGCATGGTCCCATGGTGTTTATACTTGCATACTATTGTTTGTACAGATGAACGTGGTACCTTCAGGCATTTGGAAATTGCTCCCAAGGATGAACCAGACTTGTGGAGGTCTACAATTGTTTTTCTGAGGTCTTGGCTGATTTCTTTTGATTTTCCCATGATGTCAAGCAAAGAGGCACTGATTTTGAAGGTAGGCCTTGAAATACATCCACAGGTACACCTCCAATTGACTAAAATTATGTCAATTAACCTATCAGAAGCTTCTAAAGCCATGACATGATTTTCTTGAATTTTCTAAACTTGCCAAAACTATAGTTTGTTAACAAGAAATTTGTGGAGTGGTTGAAAAACAAGTTTTAATGACTTCAACCTAAGTGTATGTAAACTTCCGACTTCAACTCTATGTGGATGACTCAACACTATACACGTCAGCTAATACAGCAACTGAAATGACTGCAACACTTAACAAATAGCTGCAGATAGTTTCAGAATGGGTGGCAAGAATATGTTTGTCCTAAATATTTGATTTGGGACAAATCATTCACTAAACCATAAACCTCAACTAAATCTTGTAATAAATAATGTGGAAATTTAACAAGTTGAGGTGACTAAACTGCTTGGAGTAACCCATGATTGTAAACTGTCAAGGTCAAAACATATTGATACAACAGTAGCTAAGCAGGGGAGAAGTCTGTCCATAATAAAGCGGTACTTTTCCTTCTTAACAGCACCGTCAACAAGGCAGGTCCTATAGGCTCTAGTTTTGTCACACCTGGACTACTGTTCAGTCGTGTGGTCAGGTGCCACAATTGCAATTGGCTCAGAGCAGGGCAGCACGGCTGGCCCTTGGATGTACACAGAGAACAAACATGAATAATATGCAATCTCTCCTGGCTCAAAGTAAAGGAGAGATTGACTTCATCACTACTTGTACTTGTGAGAGGTATTGACTTGTTGAAAGCACCGATCTGTCTGTGTAAACGACTAGTACCCAGCTCAGACACCCATGCATACCCCACAAGACATGCCAACAGAGGCCTCTTTACAGTCCCCAAGTCCAGAACAGACTATGGGAGGCGCACAGTACTACATAGAGCCATGACTATATGAAACTATTCCACATCAGGTAACTGGCGCAAGCACTAGAATCAGATTTAAAAAACAGATAAAAATACACCTAATAGAACAGCGGGGACTGTGAAGCAACACAAACATAGGCAGAGACACATGCATACACACACATGATAACAAACACACTATACACAAACGTACACATGGATTTTGTGATGTAGATATGTGGTAGTGGAGCATGGGCCTGAGGGCACACACTTAGTGTGTTGTGAATTCTGTAATGAATGTATTGTAATGTTTTTAAAATTGTATAACTGCCTTAATTTTGCTGGACCCCAGGAAGAGTAGCTGCTGCCTAGGATGCATGTTAATTCTGTACAGACTCCCTTCTTTTAACTCTGTAATTTAGGTTAGTATTGTGGAGTAACTGCAAGGTTGTTGATCCATCTTCAGTTTTCTCCTATCACAGCCATTAACCTCTGTAACTGAGTTAGGAAGGACGCCTGTATCTTTGTAGTGACTGGGTGTATATATACACCCTTCTAAGTAATTAATAACTTTTTATTATACTTTTTTTTTTTACCATTCTACCAATAGGT
Source organism: Salvelinus alpinus (assembly GCF_045679555.1). NCBI lineage: Eukaryota > Metazoa > Chordata > Actinopteri > Salmoniformes > Salmonidae > Salvelinus > Salvelinus alpinus. The sequence goes on from NC_092115.1 coordinate 19,488,351, forward strand.
GCTCTTCTTTGCGGGGCATTGGAAAATCTCCTTGGTCTTTGTGGTTGAATGTGTTAGAAATTCACTGCTCGACTGAGGGACCTTACAGATAATTTTATGTGTGGGGTACAATGATGAGGTAGTCATTAAAAAAATCTGGTTAAACGCTATTATTGCACACAGAGTGAGTCCATTCAACTTATTATGTGACTTGTTAAGCACATTTTTACTCTTGAACTTATTTAGGTTTGCCATAACAAAGGGGTTGAATACTTATTGACTCAAGACATTTCAGATTAATTTTTTTTATTAATTTGTTAAACTGTAAGTCCACTTTGACATTATGGGGTATTTTGTTTTTGTCAGTGTCACAAAAAACGCAATTTAATCGATTTTAAATGCAGTCTGTAACAGAACAACATTTTGAAAAGTCAAGGGGTGTGAATACTTTCTGAAGGAATAGTTTGTGTACATGTGTTTTATCGTAACCACAGCGACATTCAGCATACACAGACAAATTAGGTTTTCTCCGTATGCCTTCAGTTGAAACTAGTGGTGTGCTGTCTTAGCCCACATCACTCATCTGATGACAAAGTCTCATGAGTCCCTTGTCAGAACATACAGTACACATATAGATGGCATTGCACAAAGCACAAACAATTGTAATCAAATGGAACATTTCCAAGAAAATGTTTTGTTTGAATTGCTTCAGCTCTTTAAAACTATTTTGTGGTAGTCAAAGAAGTTGAAAACTTTTTACTTAAGCGAAGCAGTGAAATATAGTGAAAGTTAAATATATTAAAATATCTGGTCTCATAGGGTTAACTCTTGTCCGAGGTAAGGCTGCAGAAGGTCAAAAGGAAAAATTGGGCCAAAATGCGTAGGTTTTCAATAATAAATACTCCTATTTCCTACTCAACGTCCATTGTCCTCAAACAGTGGCAGAATTTTTCACACAGCTAGTAAGATTTCACACACACAGTAATTTCCCCGTGGGCAAAACGGGTTGAAACATAATTTAAACCAGTTCTGCTCAGTGTTTGTTCCTCCATTGGTCTTGTCAGAGCTCTGAGGTGCTGGTGGTGGCTCTTCTCTGGCTGGTGGACCTGGACCTCCTGAAGGTGAAGGTCTGCTTGGAGGTCCTCACTTCCCTGGTGATGAAGTAGTAACACAGAGCGTCCAGACAACACGTGATGTTGGCCAGACTCATGGCCACCTGCAGGAACAGGCTGATATTCGTCTTGGCCATGCAGTCCTGGATCACGTCTTGACGTACCTGGGAGGAGATAGAGGTATTCCTTTAAGGCTTAGAGTTTTTCCTGGTCAAGTCACATGGTCAGGGAAAAATAAGTTGTCCCAGACATATTAATGCACATAAGATAACCTCAAGAAAGTATTTACAGCCTTATACTAAAAGTGATTCAATAGTTTTTCCCCCTCATCAATCTACACACAATACCCCATAATGACAAAGCAAAAACAGGTTTAGAAAATGTTGCTAATTTTCTAAATCTAAAAACAGAAATGTTCCATTTACATAAGTATTCAGACCCTTTACTCAGTACTTTGTTGGAGCACCTTTGGCAGTGATTACAGCCTCGAGTCTTCTTGGGTATGACGCTACAAGCTTGCCAAACCTGTATTGGGGGAGTTTCTTCCATTCGTCTGTGCAGATCCTCTCAAGCTGTGTCAGGTTGGATGAGGAGCGTCGCTGCACAGCTATTTTCAGGTCTCTCCAGAGGTGTTTGATCAGGTTCACATCCGGGTTCTGGCTTGGCCACTCAAACAGCTTTTTCAAATGCAAATTTCGTGTTTTCTGTTTGTTTTAGGCAGTTATAAACATGTCTAAAGATTACTTTTCAACATTGCCTGCTCCGGAGTGTTCTCATTACTTAGAAAAACGTAAAATTGTTTGGCATCCCTCATGCCCCTTTTCATGACGCTGCTAGCAGCCACGTGAGTGAGTGCCCAACAACACAATCAAATGGACTATACAGCTACAAGTAGTGAGTGGAGTTACAAACGGACTATACTATTCCACACACATAGCTGCAAATAGCCTGAAGCCATAGGGCTTTTCTCCCAGGTTCTATTTGCCTACATGTGATAATTGCAAACCGTAGGTTGCGATTTTGACCTGGTTACATGTACATTGAACAACACAGCAGCTTTTCTGCCGTTTTTGTTATTTCTGTATAACATACATGTTACAACGAAGTTAGCTCTTTTACAATGGGGTCAATGGGAAAGAATGTTTGTTTTCCACAATTTGTGGCGATGGTCGAGGGGAATTCTTTCTTATGGCAAGAATACAGGCAATAACCAATGTAGCCTATTGATTGTGCTCTGAGGTGACGTTGACATTGGCAGTGAATCTAACGTTACACAAGAGATCGACATATCACGTTGGAGGCGAGGACACAACGGAAGCATTTTCAATGAAAGAAGCGAAGTGGGCGAGGGGACCGTTGGGCGATGTAAGCATGGGCGAGGGACGTGAACAGGGTGGGACCAAAGTTGGGAAAAACTGAACATCATGCAAATACTCTGCGACGTCGTGTTGCTATTGACCAATCAAAGCGCACTAGAGTTTCCAGACATTCATGGATTGGCTGCTGATACCTACACTACCTAGCCTGCGTGCTAGCTTGACTATCCGAATTCACGGATAGAATCTCAGCCTTTATCCTTTCATCACGCTGACTGGCGGTAGCCTTCTGTCCATGGTCCTGAATCGATGCTCACAGTGAGTGCTGTTTTTATGAGCGCATCTTGGGCTACCAGTCTTTTTGGGGCATATCTTAATCTTAAGGATCGAACTATTTTTTTCAAATTTTCGCCTAAAATGTCATACCCAAATCTAACTGCCTGTAGCTCAGGTCCTGAAGCAAGGATATGTATATTCTTGATACCATTTGAAAGGAAACACTTTGAAATGTGAAATTAATGTAGGAGAATATAACACATTAGATCTGGTAAAAGATAATACAAACAAAAAACATGCATATTTTTATTTATTTTTTCATCTTTGAAATGCAAGAGAAAGGCCATAATATAATATTGCAGTTTAGGCGCAATTTAGATTTTGGCCACTAGATGGCAGCAGTGTATGTGCAAAGTTTCAGACTGAACCAGTGAAGCATTGCAATACATCAGAAAATGTGTCTTGCATGGAGCTTCTATCAGACTGTTAAATAGGCATCACTAGCTGGCCTCCAGCCAGTACCCTGCCCTGAACTTACTCACTGTTGCTAGCCGGCTACTACACGTTTTTTCAACCCTGCACCTTAGAGGCTGCTGCCCTATGTACATAGACATGAAACACTAGTCACTTTATCAGTGATGGAAAAAGTACCAAATTGTCATACTTGAGTAAAAGTAAAGATACCTTAATAGAAAATGACTCAAGTAAAAGTAACCCAGTAAAATACTACTTGAGTAAAAGTCTAAAAGTATTTGGTTTTAAATATACATAAGTATCAAAAGTAAATGTAATTGCTAAAATATACTTAAGTATCAAAAGTAAAAGTATAAATCATTTAAAATTCCGTATACTAATCAAACCAGATGGCACAATTTTCTATTTGTTATTTTTGTACGGATAGCCAGGGGCACACTCAGACACACTCCAAAACTCAGACATTATTTACATACAAAGCATTTGTGTTTAGTGAGCCCGCCAGTTCAGAGGCAGTAGAGATGACCAGGGATGTTCAATTGTTAAGTGCGTGAATTTGACCATTTTCCTTTCCTGCTAAGCATTCAAAATGTAACGAGTCATTTTGAGTGTCAGGGAAATGTATGGAATAAACAGTACATTATTTTCTTAAGGAATGTAGTGAAGTAAAAGTAAAAGTTGTCAACAAAAAAAATATAGTAAAGTACAGATATCCCAAAAAATGACTTAAGTAGTACTTTAAAGTATTTTTACTTCAGTACTTCACACCACTGACTTTAATAATGGAACACTGGTCACTTTAATAATGTTTACATACTGTTTTACCCATTTCATATGTATATACTGTTTTCTAGTCAATGCCATCCTATTCAACTATTGCTGTACATATACTACTCTATCCTACGTATTCTTCAGATATAGTACATATTCTAGCCATATACTTTCCATAATGTCTATACATCCTATCACACACACATATATAAATGATATATATATTTATACTCTTGACTCCGACATTGCTTGTCCTAATATTTCTATATTTCTCAATTCCATTATTTTACTTTTTAGATGAATGTGTATTGTTAGATAATACTGCACTGTTGGAGCTAGGAACACAAGCATTTCGCTACCACTGCAATAACATCTGCTAAATATGTGTATGCAACCAATAACATTTGATTTGATTCGATTTGCTATAGCGTGTTTGTGTGTTTGTGTGTGTTGCTTTCGGAATGGCATTTACTCTTATTCACGGCAGATTCAAATTAGCTACTGTCATGTAGGACATTTCACATCAGCTATGACTATAGAATATACACTTTGTTTTATTTAGTTAGCTTTTCTGAAACTCTAGAGAAGTAGCGGCTTGGTTATGCTCATTGCGTAGCGTACTGTCACAAATTCGACAGAAATGTAGCCTATAGTTGTAATTATTGAAGTTTAAGTTATGAAGCCTGTAAGAATCTTTGATAAGTTAGTGGTGCTCAGCCTGTTGAGCTGATCTGTGTGTGTTGGTAGGTGCAAGTTATGTGTAGCCTTGGCCTACTGGAGCTTGGCTGCATTTCGTGTTGGCTGCAACACATGTTGCATGTTGCATGTTGTAGTGGGGCGTATCTTTCTTGTGTTATTATATAAAGCGATGCTTGTTGATGTGCACGGCTACATTTCAGATACATGTGAACAGTAGTAGGACCAATCTACCTTGTGGTATTAGGGCTCTGAAGCAATACTGGTTGTTCCCCTCCATGGATTTAAAATGCCCACTCAGGCATGTCATCCTGGAGCCGGGCCTGTTTATAATTAACTCACCAGGAACTGCAGCAGGATGCCCAGGTGGCTAGGCGTGAAGGGGACCAGAAAGGCACAGAGACTGCTGTAGATGATCCTCACACAGGCTCTGTTCTTATGGCTCTCTTTGTCGGACTGCCTCAGCGTCCGGATGCTCTGGGCCGAACACACCACCAGCACCAGGGCCGGCCCCACAAACCCAAAGCCCAAGAGGCAGCTGATCACATCTGGGCGCCAGCCCTTCTCCGAGAAGCCGTGGAAGCAGTGGAAGGACCCATTTCCCGCCGTGCGGAACGAGTAGATGGGTGAGGTGCCCCCCAGCACCACCACCCAGACCAGGATGCAGATCCCCAGAGCGGCCCGGCGGGAGCGGAGCTGCTTGGCGCGGAAGGGGTGGCATATGGCCACCCAGCGGTCCATGGCTATGCAGGAAATGGTGTAGATGCTGCCATACATGCCCACAAAGTACAGGCTCTCCAGGAAGGAGCAGAGGAAGCGGTGGTGGGCCTCCCAGTGGTGGATGGTGGCGTGCATTTTGAAGGGGAGCAGGAGGAGGAGAAGGAGGTCCAGGAGGGCCAGGTTGGTCATGTAGATGGTGGACTCTGTCCACTTGCGGAGGAGGAAGCAGAAGACAACCAGGGCCAGGATGTTGAGGACAAGGCCGCACACGAAGATGGGCACATAGATGGCAAGTTCCAGTGATTTCATGAGGCGGTCTACCTCGGTGAAGGAGCAGTTGGTTTTCATGGTGCCGCTGAGGAGTAAATGGGAGACGTTGGGTAAGCCAATTCAAATACACATTGTCATTTATTTTCTAAAAGGAATGGTGTTTTGATTATGAATAAGTCCCACAAAATGTAGGATAAAAATGATGGCCATACTATCTACCTTTTTGATTTGTCTTTTTTCCTCACAATAATTGTTCCACTACTTTGATAATTACTTGTCCCCATATACCCCATGTATCATTTTACTGGCACTGAGATTGAAACACCCACATGCACATAAACACACACACGTGCCAATAAGCAAAACCTCCTTTCCTTTCTCAGTTGTGTGGGTAGCATACAGTAGCTGTACCCTCCTCACATATGAAAGCAGTGCCTGCCTGATTTAATCTGAGAATCCTTAAAGATGCAGTCCGGGGTCTTAAGCACAACAAATTCGTAACATATTGTACGAATTGTATTCCTAACATATCGTACGAATTGCACAAATAAATACATTTGTTGTATTTTTTTGTGGGACGTAACACATATCATGCGAAATGAATGATGTAGTACACAATTGGGTGACCTGTTTTGGCTCGTGAGCACCACTTTCAAAACTACTGGCTGAAATGATACTAACGTTCCGGAGCATCACTTTAAAACCACTTCACTACCAGTCTGCATGCCGTATGGCCAAATACTATTCTGAACCAAAATATTTTTGTGTCTGTGTCTCATCAAATACTGTAGAACTAAATTAAAGTAACCTGGTAAAATAATGGTTAGCTTAACACAAATCAAACCTATACATTTTTATTAGTTAGTCTTTTTCTAAGTTTAAGATGACTTCGGATTATGTTTATTATGTTGTTGTAGATAAGGTCATCACCTATTATATTGGTTTGATTTGAATAATCACTCTTCTCTGAGTGTGTTTTCTGTTGTAATGATGTAACACCATCATTGGTGTAAAGTAATTAGGTAAAAATACTTAAGTAGTTTTGGGGGTATCTGTACTTTACCATTTATATTTTTGACTACTTTTACTTTTACTTCACTACATTCCTAAAGAAAATAATGTACTTTTTACTACATACATTTTCCCTGACACCCAAAAGTACTCTTTACATTTTAAATCCTTAGCAGGACAGGAAAATCTTCCAATTCATGCATCAAGAGAACATCCCAAGTCATCCTTACTGCCTCTGATCGAGCAGACTCAGTAAACACAAATGCTTTGTATGTAAATAATGTCTGAGTGTTGGAGTGTGCCCCTGACTATCCGTAAATAAAATAAAAACAAGAAAATGGTGCCGTCTGTATATTTAACACCAAATACTTTTACACAAGTAGTATTTTACTGGGTGACTAACTTTTACTTGAGTCATTTTCTATTAAGGTATGTTTACTTTTACTCAAGAATGAAAATTGGGTACTTTTCCCACCACCATACAGTATATACAGTAAGTGAAACCTTACCTTATAGATGCCAGTCTGCTGGTGTGTCTGTCTGTCTGTCTGTCTGTCTGTCTGTCTGTCTGTCTATCTGTGCAAGACAAATTAGTTTAACACTTCTGCTTTCAGTACCTTTGTTTTTTTTCATGACCACTTCCTATGTGAGAGAACCAATAGTCTGAACTGGTGCTCTCTACACTAGGTTACAGCAGCAGACAAGAGGTTATGTCTTGGACATAACTTAGAAATACAAATCAGAACAATCACATTTGTTTGAGAACATAGTGTCATTCTGCTACCACATATAATAACATATTATATACAGATTTAAAAAGTCAAAGGCCTAGATTCAATCAGATCAAGCGTCAACCGCATTAGAGCTGTCAAATTGGTGAGCAGCTGCACTGCTTCTTGACACAATGTTCGCCCAACCCGGAAGTCAGCCGCACCAATGTGTCAGAGGAAACACCGTACAACTGGCGACCGAAGTCAGCGGGCATGCACCGGGCCCGGTACAAGGAGAGGACATCCGGCCAAACCCTCCCCTAACCCGGACAACGCTGGCCCAATTGTGTGCCACCTCATGAGTCTCCCAGTCACGACGGCTGTGACACAGCCTGGGATCAAACCCGGGTCTGTAGTGATGCCTCTAGCACTGTGATGCAGAGCCTTAGACTGCTGCGCCACTCGGGAGTCCACGAGCAGCTGCTCTCTTGAACATTGTCACGAAGCCACACCCGTCCCACTCACATTTGGTCAGAACGAGAAAATGATCCTAACCCTATATAGAAATAATGCAGCTCAAATTCTAAATCATTCAACTAAATAATGAGGATTTCTATCAGCCTAATCGAGGTGTAGATTACATCTCAAATTCCAGTGTTCTAACTTGTAAACAAGGTTGCATGGGATTTCTCTTAATGCGACTCCGTGCAGCCAGTGGGAATGTCCACTTTGGGTATAATGCCAGGAGCCACTTGTGGATTTGACAGCTCAAACGCAGTTCCGACACCACCAAAACAACCACTATACCCATGTCGACTAAAGTGGTTCTGATTGAATAGAGCCCAATGTCTGTCAGCACAGCAGCAACATAGCCAGAAATAATTGGGGTTAGACAGTCACATCCCTTTGAGCAATTGAGATGAGTTTAACAGTGAGGTACGTTTTTCACCAAGAGGTCCAAACGTCTTGCAATGTCATTGATGTTGTACATACACTATACAGCTGTAACTAGCTTTCCTTTTAATCATTTTACATGTATTCATTTTTCAATGTAATTTGATTTATTTTATGGGATGTGTGTAAGTAACTAATTGTGTTTTTCTATTTTGCCAATGCATCTCTTGCAAGTGCCAATGACTCTCTTTGCCAATATATCTCTTGCAAAAAAATCCCACAAACTATGAACCAGAAAAGTGAATCTACAGCTTTAATCCCAGTTACTGTAACCAAGGGCGTAGGAGCCAGGAGGGACAGTGGGGACATGCCCCCCCACCCCCCTATGTTAGAAGCAGGTAAAATGGTCCCCCCCAATAAAAATAACATATAAAACATTGCAAGACTTTTATTTAGAAAAATGTGTCGTCAGATGTGTTGAGGGACTTTTATTTTGAAAAGGCCTCTGCTGCTGGAATGTGAGTCACTTCCCCTGCCCCATGACTGATTCCTTCTCACTCTTGGTTGTTACAAGTAGTGTGTTAGTGAGAGAAAAAGCACTGTGCAGCAGCACCACCAACATCACACATAACACTGGGAAAAGTAATTGTTGTTTGCAACAACAAAGAAAGTTTGAGTAAAAAATGTATGAATGTAAATAAACTTTGATATGTAGAACGAACGTGAGCAACTATACGCTTTCTCTTGTCTTGTAGCTAGTTAGCTTTACATTTACAATTTAGTCAATGTTTACTTGTGTCAGCTTTTAGCTAATGCTGGGTAGTTCTGGCTATGTGAAAAACTGATAGTGAATGTTTTGAAGCCAAGAATAGTTGCTAGCTGCACAATCACTGTCAGCCTTCAAGTTAGAAATGGATGTGTCACCAGTCAAAAAGAGAAAAAAATAGGAAATACCATTTTTTCCCAAATTAGTGCAATGGACTGTGAGTAAGGTTCTTGGCAACTGTGCACACACCACCTCTGGCAAACTAGCTGGAAAATTTGATTGCTTTCAGTTTAGATGTCTCTCACAGTGATTATGGGTCATGAAAGGGAAAAAGGATACCTAGTCAGTTGCACAAATGCATTCAACCGAAGTGTGTCTTCTGCATTAATCCCAACACATCTGAAGGTGTGCTCCATGTGTAAAGACTTTGTTTGGTGCTATCATGATCTGGCAGGAGAGTGACAGCCATGAACAGACAGAAAGGGAAAGAGAGAAAGGCCACAAACCAACAGTAAGAAGTGCCTCTCCAAGCCCATAGAGGTCATAGACAGAGGATCTTCCATAGTTGCCCGGCTACCCAATTCCTTGCTCCAGCCAAACATCACGCCACGCCCACAGATGTTAGTTTCTTCTCCGCAATGAATCTGGATCTGAGTACCTCCCAGACAATTTCTAGAACGCAAACACTTTTAACCGTTCTGATTGGTCCCAGAAACCAATGGGTTGGGCTAGAGCCAGAACATACGTGGGTAAAGCAGCGTTTAGAAAATGTGTCATTGACTTTGATACTCTTATTACTTAGAGATGGTCCAAGCACTGATGACTTTTAACTGTGTATATTGCTGGTTATTATTACAGTATAACAACTGTATTATAAGTTGAAAATATTACGTTAAGTTTCCAACCATACAGTATGTAGAGCAGCAGTGGTAACAACCTGACATGGGGGAAGTGAGAAAACGACTAGGAAATGAATCATACAGTAGCAGAAAAAGAGTAGAATATATGCACATTAACAGTCACACTGGTATTGAGTACAGTATGAATGGCCATAGTCCTAAGACTGATTGGACTGTGCCAGAGTAAGTGCCCCTCTACAAGGCCTCCCTTAGCCTTGTAAAGTTGCCCATTTGTAAGTTAAGATTTGTTTGTATAATTTTCACTCGAAATTAGTATTTAAAAAGAGTCTGGTTCTTGTGAAAGGGATCAGGGTTGTGACAGCAGTCTGTGCTTAGGCACATTTGAGGTAATTGAGAGTTTCCTGGTTTCAGACCAGAGGCGTTGAATCATTGTTGTCATCTGTCATCAAAGGGATTGGAGATGGATTATCATTATTGTAAATGTCATCATACTCTATAAACCTCATAATGATATGAAGAAAAAAAAAATCAGTAGAAGGAAAATCATTGACAGTGAAATTAGATTGCCAGTCAAAATCTGCTAAATAGATTTTATTTTACAGCCCCGCCTAATGCAATGTTGTTTTGACACTTGATACCCCCTGTCCGGGGGTATCATCGGATGGGGCCACAGTGTCTCCTGACCCCTCCTGTCTCAGCCTCCAGTATTTATGCTGCAGTAGTTTATGTGTCAGGGGGCTAGGGTCAGTTTGTTATATCTGGAGTACTTCTCCTGTCTTATCCGGTGTCCTGTGTGAATTTAAGTATGCTCTCTCTAATTCTCTATTTCTTTCTCTCTCTCAGAGGACCTGAGCCCTAGGACCGTGACTCAGGACTACCTGGCATGATGACTCCTTGCTGTCCCCAGTCCACCTGGCCGTGCTGCTGCTCCAGTTTCAACTGTTCTGCCTGCGGCTATGGAACCCTGACTTGTTCAGCGGACGTGCTACCTGTCCCAGACCTGCTCTTTTCAACTCTCTAGAGACCGCAGGAGCGGTGGAGATACTCTTAATGATCGGCTATGAAAAGCCAACTGACATTTACTCCTGAGGTGCTGACTTGCTGCACCCTCGACAACTACTGTGATTATTATTATTTGACCATGCTGGTCATTTATGAACATTTGAATATCTTGGCCATGTTCTGTTATAATCTCCACCCAGCACAGCCAGAAGAGGACTGGCCACCCCTCATAGCCTGGTTCCTCTCTAGGTTTCTTCCTAGGTTTTGGCCTTTCTAGAGAGTTTTTCCTAGCCACCGTGCTTCTACACCTGCATTGCTTGCTGTTTGGGGTTTTATGCTGGGTTTCTGTACAGCACTTTGAGATATCAGCTGACGTAAGAAGGGCTATATAATTTTTTTTGATTTGATTCAACTTTTGTCGGTTACGCACACCATACTATAGGACAATCTCAATTGCATATTATTGTATCCTCCTTTCTTCTCGCTCCTTGCCTCCTTCTCAAACCCCATTAGATGAGAAAGACAAAGACCAAGGTCCCGCCACTCTGACCTTCTCCAATGGGTTTTGAGAAGTAGGCGAGGTGAGGATAATGTAATTCAGATTCTCCCCATGTTGTCGTTGGATGATCTTCCATGCCATTTAGTTTGTTTTCCTTAGAGAAGCAGCCTTTTGCCTGGTGTGTAATTCTAACCTTCGACCCTGTCTGTGTTCTGGACCTGGGTTGTGCTCATTAGGGTACACAATGGTTAAACGAAAACTTGCATTTCTTATTGGACAAGTCCAGATTGTCCCTCCCTGTTTTAATAAGTTTTTTTCCTTTCGGTGCCTGTTGAACACAATCTGGATGACAGGAGTCTGTTTCAAACCAGAACCCACAGAACCAGCTCTAGTTCTAATCTAGAACCCCGATGGGATGTACAGTACTTGAATTGTGTGTTGCAATGACTCGTTGTTCCCGTTTCACTGAGACAAACTAAACACCTACTGTATGTTGTCTAGCTAGCATATCCAGCATTGAGCACCTGTGAATGACTCACTCCCACTCTTCAGTGTGTATTGCATCAGTCCAATATCAGATATATCAGTTTAATTCAGTGTAATGAAACTACCTGTTAGTACTTTCATTTTCTATTCCCGACCTTACAAATAAAAAATACTGTACCCATATACATTTTTAATGTCAAGACGAACTAATATTATAACTACTATTTGGTTGTACAAAGGGATTTGTTTAATCTTTTATTTTTTTAACCAGACAGTTCAAACCAGTGATATTATTACCTTAAATAATATTTGTTTCACAAAAGCATTAGAGCTCAATTAAACCAAACCTATATTGCAGTATTTATGCAGTAGCTCTTTTTCCATCGTCAAATTAACACAGACTGGTCTTGGGTACTGTATAAAACCTGCAACTACACCAGGGCGATCCTCCTCAGGACTGCTTTCACTTTTCAGAATTAGAAGTGTGGGCACGGGATGAATACTGTAAATAAAGACACCTTGTAAACATTTCTATGGCGGGTTTTAATGAATCCCAGCCTTAGTTAGTCGTTTGGTATAAGGCCACAGAGGAATACAGAAAATGGTCATACTGTGACATAACACATCAAAAAGTATTGTCATTCAGTTGTCCTGTCTTTTTAGACCAGAGGTTAAAATGTGCTTCGCAGGTTAAACAAACTAATTACCCTGTCTATGTTTATTTATTGAAGCATGTTCATCTTAAAATATTAGATTTTTGGGTCAATATGGGTCACTGTAAATAGGCAAATGTTCCTTTTTAACACCTATTTGCCAATAAACAGTAACACATTGTGGGCATTGGGGAAATAAATCTGGCATTTTGTATAGTAGCCTGCATTTGGTAAATTATTTCATTCTCATTCTATTGTCAGGCAATAACACTTGCCTTTTAAGGCACTCAGTATTACTGCAACATAATGAACATGGTGGAATAATCGTCACAAAGACACACTCATCACACCCTTTCATCCACAAGACAAACAAAAACTGAGACAGGATACTCTAACCCACAACATAACCGTCAGAAAAAAAAAGACTTCTACAAAAACAAATCACAATGCTCGACAAAACACTTGGACACACAATTGTAAACTACAGATCATTAATAAAGTAAATAAGGTTTATGTTTTGGCGGTGTCCGAGGTGGAACTGAGTTGGAGCCTTCAAATCCGTGAGCAGCTGCTCTTGCAAACATTGTCAGGAAGCCACATCTGCCCACTCGAGTTAGAAGTTCAGAACAAGAAAGTATAGGCTATATATAATTAAGCCCAAACTGAAAAATCACTAAACCAAATAATAAGGATTTCTAGCGTCCTAATCTAGTTCACATTCCAGTGTTCAAATTTGTGGCTGGCTCATCACAGCATCAGGCCCAAGTGGCTGGCTCATCACAGCATCAGGCCCAAGTGGCTGGCTCATCACAGCATCAGGCCCAAGTGGCTGGCTCATCACAGCATCAGGCCCAAGTGGCTGGCTCATCACAGCATTAGGCCCAAGTGGCTGGCTCATCACAGCATCAGGCCCAAGTGGCTGGCTCATCACAGCATCAGGCCCAAGCCAGGGCAGAGGCAGTGCTGACAATTTATTACAGGAATCATGAGGATAATGCACTTTTTGTTTGACCAAATCATGGCTTTAGCCGGCCAATAAATAGGATGTTTTGAGTGATGTGACAATGCAGAATGTGCTCTTTATACGTTTCAAGGCATCCCTTCCATTTTGTTTTTTACATCCATGATCTTGGCTGTCTAACTGATGACAGATTCGGCGCAGGTCTCTTTGCTGATGACGCGTTTGACTTTCAATGTGAGTTTGCGTGATCTCAGCTCAGCCTATCAGAAAATCGAGGTGGCCCATCTTGGTAAGGGGACCAGCCGTTGCCCACTGATCAGCCAAAGGCTCATTACAGATTAGTATAACAGATACATTGTTCAAAAATCTTTAAGAAATCTTGACAGGCCCATGGCCTATCGGCCATGTCACCCTTTTCATTGTTTTATTTTTATATAAAACAAATATTTTTGTCTGTGTCAATTCAGACCAACCCACCTGACAAAAAAATGGTCTATCCCATCTGACATTTGCCAGAATTGTCAATCCACCCCTGCTGCATTGGATTTCTCTTAATGTGACCAAGGGAGATGTCTGCTTTAGGTGTAATGCCTGGAGCCACTAGGTTTGACAGCTCTAATGCAGTTCCACCTCTGACACTATCCGCTATGCGGATGTTGGCTAAAGCGGATCTGATTGAATCTAGCCCTTAAATATTAAAGCTACAAGTAACTTCCAAAATAAAGGAAACACCAACGTAAAGTGTCTTAATAGGGCGTCGGGCCACCATGCGCCAGAACAGCTTCAATGCACCAGATTCTACAAGTGTCTGGAACTCTACTGGAGGGATGCAACGCCATTCTTCCATGAGAAATTCCATCATTTGGTGTTTTGTTGATGGTGGTGGAAAATGCTGTCACAAGCACCACTCCAGAATATCCCATCTGGTGACAGACGGCCATGGCATTTGGTTTACATCGTTTGCGCATCAAACCACTCAGTGACCACTTGTGCCCTGTGGATGGGGGCATTGTCATCCTATGGGGGCATAGCCATGGTAGCCAAAATAATGGCCTGATCAGCATTTTTATACACTGGAAGAACCTGCCCGTCTCTGTTGTAATCTTATTGGCAAATCCTAACTTCCACTTAAATCAATTTTGACTTGAGTGGAAGCTAGGATTGACCCTTTAGCAACAAGTGGACATGTGTGCCAACATAAACAATATGATTATAGTAGCTAGAGTCTGAAGGAAATTCATTGTCGGTTGTGCTTCAAGGCCAAAGGGACCTGCCACATTATATTAGAGCATCCAGGGGTTATAGAAGGGTTGTCACATTCACAATATGTATGCGTATAAGAGAAACTGAGCAAAAGTGAGAAGAGAGAGAATGGGCAAGAAAGACCATGAAGATAGATGAATAAGAGAGAGAAGTGGAGGTAAGAAAAGTGTGAGAGATTGAAAGAGAGGAAGAGGAAGTTGTGGCTCTAGGAAGCGGTGAACTTCCTGAGTGTGATGACAATGAGGGCGAGGAGGACTGAAGCCCCCAGGAAGACAGCGATGACAATAGCTGTGATGGCGCCCGGGCCCAGGACACCTGGACACACATAGTACATGCAACAGGCAAAGGTTAGATCACCAACCTGACACTAGTGTATAAACCATGATTGTCAAGTCAAATTTAAAGTAAAATTCTATTCAAAGTGCATGTAGCGTCTAAATACAATTGTATGGTTTATTACCAATTCATTAAATTTAAAGGGGTTGTGTGGAGCAACTAAGACACAAATAACCCCACCACTGTGCTTTCACCAATGGCTCTTGCCATGAAAATATTGTCAGAATATATTATGTTCTTAATCCTCTGGGTACAACCAAAATTATTGATATTAATAAACTGGTGATGGGAAATGTTCTGAAAAAATTATGACATGAAGTGCCTGTCTCACCTTCCTCCTCATCCATGGCCTGTGAGTGGGTGGTGTCCTCATACTCTAAGGTTAATACTCTCTCCGTCATATCCTTGAAGGGATCTTTGGTGGTGACGTCATATGCCCCGCCACCAGACAGTGTGTCCTGGTTGTCCCCTTGTAAAGTTGGCGTGGGGTCTTCCACGGTCTCTGCGAACAACAACCGTGTGTGTTCACAATTTGAGCATGTTTGTAGACGAGTCTAAAGTGCCTTCAGAAAGCATTCATACACCTTGCCTTATTCCACATTTTGTTGTGTTAGAGCCTGAATTCAAAATGTATTATATAAAATGTAAATCACCCATCTACACACAATACCCCATAATGACAAAGTGAAAACATGTTTTTAGAAAATGTTAGCAAATTTATTGAAAATGAAATAAAGAAATATCTAATTTTACACCCTAGTCAATACATGTTAGAATCACGTTTGGCAGCGATTACAGCTGTGAGTCTTTCTGGGTAAGTCTAAGAGCTTTTCACACCTGGATAGTACAATATTTGCACATTATTATTAAGAAAATTCTCCAGGCTGTCAAGTTGATTGTTGATCATTGCTAGACAGCCGTTTTCAAGTCTTGTCGTAGATTTTCAATCCAATTTATGTCAAAACTAACTTTTTATTTTATTTTATTTCACCTTTATTTAACCAGGTAGACTAGTTGAGAACAAGTTCTCATTTGCAACTGCGACCTGGCCAAGATAAAGCATAGCAGTGTGAACAGACAACAACACAGTTACACATGGAGTAAACAATAAACAAGTCAATAACATAGTAAGAAAAAAGAAAAAAAAGAGAATCTATATACAATGTGTGCAAAAGGCATGAGGAGGTAGGCAATAAATAGGCCATAGGAGCGAATAATTACAATTTAGCAGATTAACACTGGGGTGATAAATCATCAGATGATCATGTGGAAGTAGAGATACTGGTGTACAAAAGAGCAGAAAAGTAAATAAATAAAAACAGTATGGGGATGAGGTAGGTAAATTGGGTGGGCTATATACTGATGGACTATGTACAGCTGCAACGATCGGTTAGCTGCTCAGATAGCAGATGTTTAAAGTTGTTGAGGGAGATAAAAGTCTCCAACTTCAGAGATTTTTGCAATTCGTTCCAGTCGCAGGCAGCAGAGAACTGGAAGGAAAGGCGGCCAAATGAGGTTTTGGCTTTAGGGATGATCAGTGAGATACACCTGCTGGAGCGCGTGCTACGGGTGGGTGTTGCCAACGTGACCAGTGAACTGAGATAAGGCGGCGCTTTACCTAGCATAGCCTTGTAGATGACCTGGAGCCAGTGGGTCTGACGACGAACATGTAGCGAGGGCCAGCCGACTAGAGCATACAGGTCGCAGTGGTGGGTGGTATAAGGTGCTTTAGTAACAAAACGGATGGCACTGTGATAAACTGCATCCAGTTTGCTGAGTAGAGTATTGGAAGCTATTTTGTAGATGACATCGCCGAAGTCGAGGATCGGTAGGATAGTCAGTTTTACTAGGGTAAGTTTGGCGGCGTGAGTGAAGGAGGCTTTGTTGCGAAATAAAAAGCCGACTCTAGATTTGATTTTGGATTGGAGATGTTTGATATGAGTCTGGAAGGAGAGTTTGCAGTCTAGCCAGACACCTAGGTACTTATAGATGTCCTTATATTCTAGGTCGGAGCCATCCAGGGTGGGGATGCTAGTCGGGCGTGCGGGTGCAGGCAGCGACCGGTTGAAAAGCATGCATTTGGTTTTACTAGCGTTTAAGAGCAGTTGGAGGCCACGGAAGGAGTGTTGTATGGCATTGAAGCTCGTTTGGAGGTTAGATAGCACAGTGTCCAAGGAAGGGCCAGAAGTATACAGAATGGTGTCGTCTGCGTAGAGGTGGATCAGGGAATCGCCCGCAGCAAGAGCAACATCATTGATATATACAGAGAAAAGAGTCGGCCCGAGAATTGAACCCTGTGGTACCCCCATAGAGACTGCCAGAGGACCGGACAACATGCCCTCCGATTTGACACTGAACTCTGTCTGCGAAGTAGTTGGTGAACCAGGCAAGGCAGTCATTAGAAATACCGAGGCTACTGAGTCTGCCGATAAGAATATGGTGACTGACAGAGTCGAGTTGGCCAAGGTTGGAGTAGCCAGGAGGAAGGCATGGCCAGCCGTTGAGAAATGCTTGTTGAAGTCTTCGATTATCACAGATTTATTGGTGGTGACCGTGTTACCTAGCCTCAGTGCAGTGGGCAGCTGGGAGGAGGTGCTCTTGTTCTCCATGGACTCCATGGACTTTAGGCCACTCAGGAACATTCAATGTAGTCTTGGTAAGCAACTCCAGTGTATATTTCAAATCAAATGTTATTGCGAGGGTAGCGAAATGCTTGTGCTTCTAGTTCCGACAGTGCAGCAATATCTAACAAGTAATCTAACAATTCTACAACTACCTATTACACACACCTAAGGGACAGAATAAGAGAATACGTACATATTTGGCCTTGTATTTAAGGTTAATGTCCTGCTGAAAGGTGAAATCCTCTCCCAGTGCCTGTTGGAAAGCAAACAACCAGGTTTTCCTCTAGAATTTTGTCTGTGCTTAGTTCGATTCCGTTTCTTTTTACCCCCCCAAAAACTCCCTTGCCGATGACATAACATGATGCAGCCACCACCATGCTTGAAAATATGAAGAGTGGTACCCAGTGATGTGTTGGATTTGCCACAAACACAACCCTTTGTATTCAGAACATAGTTAATTTCTTTGTCCTTTTTGTTGTTGTTGCAGTATTACTTTAGCCTTTTAGCAAACAGGATGCATATTTTGGAATATTTTTTATTTTGCACAGGCTTCCTTCTTTTCACTCTGTTATTTACGTTAGTATTGTGCAGTAACTACATGTTGATAAACCTTGCTCAGTTTTCTCCTATCACAGCAATTAAACTAACTGTTTTAAAGTCAACATTAGCGTCATGGTGAAATCCCTGAGTGGTTTCCTTCCTCTCCGGCAATTGAGTTAAGAAGTATCTTTGTAGTGACTGGGTGTATTGATACACCCTCCAAAGTGTAATTAATAAGTAGACTATTCTGAATCATTTAATTTATTTCTGAACAGACAGGAGTAGCCTAATTCTATAACTTTGGCAAATGTATTTGAATTTATCAGGGGTACTGCAGCCCCTCCAGAACCCTTCTCGCGGCTATGGTTCTATAAGGAAATAAATGATCAAGTGCAACGCTGGAGAGATGCATTGCTGAGAGAGATCATAAAGTGAATCTCATTCTAGTTATGTGAGAGATAAAAGGCCCACTTCTCACACAGCCACACAATGGGGGTCTCAAACATAGGTTACAAAGTTGTACAAACCATAAACCCGAATAAACTCTTAGAATAGAATATCAGGCCCGGGGCTGAAAATCGACTTTTTCACAAATTAACAAAGAGTCAACTCGAATGAATTTTAATCACTTTTAATATAATTTTTACATTGCAAAAAGTGAAAAAGATTTTTTCAGCCACTAGATGTACTGTATCTGGCCAAACAGGTTCTGGAAAGAAACAGTCCAAAACAGAGAGGTGTCGGATCTTGTTCTGGCAGGATCCGGCTCATATTCAGCACTGGATTTAATATTCAAGACATTTCAGCCTATCATTTTTAATTTGTAAAACATTTCCAAATATGTAATTCCACTGACATCATGGTATATTTAATGTTTTTTACCCCTTTTTCGTGATATCCAATTGGTAGTTACAGTCTTGTCCCATCGCTGCAAATCCCCCTCTACAGACTTGGGAGACATTATGGGCTATTGTGTATAGGCCAGTGACATCAATGTTATCCATTTTAAATTCAGGCTGTAACAACAAAATGAGGGAAAAAGTCAAGGCGTGTGAATAATTTCTGTAGGCACTGTATAAACTGTTCAAATGTAGCATTGTGTACATATTCGTAGTGCAAAATATAACTTGTACAGATCTCTTCAGGAAATAGATATTCTACCCTCAATGGGACTACCTGGTAAAACAACGGTTAAATAAAACATTTCCCTGAGGGTAACTGAACAAGCTCAGTCAGACCTGCAACTCTCTAGACTTTAAGTTGCTATTCACATACTATACGCTGGATAAAACCAACCCTGGAGAAAGAGTGTGAACTGAAAATATGACTCATGTTATATTACACATATTACAGTAGCTTTGCTAATGGCTGCTAATATATACGAATTTAGGAATGTAAGCTACTGTATGCTCTTCTATCAGAGAGCCAGTGAGTGACAGAGCTCTGAATGTAAGATACTGAGTACAGAGCTACGTATTAGCCCCAGTCTTTGATGCTACAGTGGAAAGTTGCTAAGCTACTAGCTTCTCCGCGAGCAGCCTCAGACCATGGCTTGAAAGGATGTCTTCGTATGGGGATCAACACTCTCTGTACACAGTACAGGTAGCCTCCTCTGTGTGCTCTCTCAACTCCTTCGCACACCTCGCTCTTCTCTCCAGCTCTCCTCATTCTGCCCCTCTTCTCTTCTCACTGTACACATCTCCTCTCCCGCGTCTCTCACCCCTCACCCACATTCCACAGGTCCTAGCATGGAAGTGCTACACGACTTTTCACACCTTCATTGCAGCCATGGAAACATGATCCAGATCTCTTAAACATCCCTCTCTCTCTCTCTCTTACTACCCCAGTAGAGGAGAGTGAAGGGCCAAGAATAGTAAAAGTGGATTCTGGATAAGGCCAATTGAAGTTACTAAACTGCGACTTGATTTGCTTCAATGATCTGAGAAGGGGTTTTGTGTTAAGTGCACAGCTGAGTGAGCTTGACTTTTTAATTGAAAGGAACAGGGAAAATTCGATCCCAAATCTACAAAGAAAAAAAACGTCCACACACACACACACGTATGCACGCACAAGTGCACACTTTAGGAAGTTGGAAGCACCTTAATTGGGGAGAACAGGCTTGTGTTAATGACTGGAGTGGAATGGTTTCAAATACATCAAACATATGGTTTCCAGGTGTTTGATGCCATTCCATTTACTCCGTTCTGGCCATTATTATGAGCCGTCCTCCCCTCAGCAGCCTCCTGTGGTGCATGTGCGCACACACACACAAGCCCACCTATCCACTCAGACTTACAAATCCTACCCGTACTCACGCTACACATACCAACAAAACCATGTACCAAAAATATTTAAACACAACAGACATAATTTACCGTTCAGTTATAAAACCGCCCACTCTAAACCTTACTGAACTCTGACAATCTCACAACCAAGCATTCCCACCATAGCCGTGGGAAGTAGGGGTGCAAAAAAAACAACCCCCCCCCCCCCAAACAAAACAACTTCCCTCGGCTATGATTCCCACTCAACCTTGCCAATACGTTTAATTTGATAATCTCGAAAATACACATAACCAAACGTATCACTTCAAAAGACTCTCTCACATAGTTGGAATTGAATGTGGCTATCAAAGATAAAAACAGAATAATGTCCAAAGACTTGTGGGCCCATCACTATGATTCCAACATCACACACAAACTCCGATAGCCAACTCTGTTGGTGAGGGCCTGTGTCCTGTGGATGAGCCGAGCAGAGGGCGGTCGGAGTGGGTATTTCTGATGCTGCTGTGTGTGTTGGTTGACTCATGTGTTAACGTGTGGCTTCCTGTGCAGGGGCTGGCTGCAGGTACAGAGCCCTGGGCCCCTGGCCAGCCTTGCCATCAATGAGGCCTTCAGCCTGTGGCACAAAAGGCCGCTTGTGCGGTCATGGAGGGCGGCTGCAGGTCTGCAGTAGAGGCAGGCTCCAACTGGTAACGGCCGGCCAGGCTCAAACCTAGAGTAGCCCAGCCCCTAGACGTCAAACAAGCTTGTTTATCAAATTGTATGAGTTTGTGTGAAAAGGTTGTACCTCCTTGGATAGCTTGGTTGACTGAAGACAGAGAGAAAAAAGTGCTGCGATGTTTTTCCATTGGTGTTTGTTCACCTCCTCAAGGAGGGCAGGAGGAGTTTGCTTCTCAGTAAATTTCCAGTAATGGCTCCCATTTGTAACCGCAGCGCTACCATTGGCCAGCTAAATAATCTCCATCTACTACAGATTGACACTGAGCTATATCTCATGACGCAGTTTCCAAAGGTGTTCTTGCTATTAGTTTCAGGTAATTCCAATCTATAAAATCCTTCTACAGATGTAGGATGTTCATTTGATCAACCTGTTGCAGAATAACGTTTGTAAATTTCAGACTTGATTTTCCC
Organism: Salvelinus alpinus; assembly: GCF_045679555.1. Taxonomy (NCBI): domain Eukaryota; kingdom Metazoa; phylum Chordata; class Actinopteri; order Salmoniformes; family Salmonidae; genus Salvelinus; species Salvelinus alpinus. The sequence continues at coordinate 19,509,983 of NC_092115.1, forward strand.
TTACGAAAAATGTATCAACCCATAATTTTTCCCCCATTAATTAGAATCTATTTAATTCACATTTCCAGTTGCTGCAGGATTATTTTCCTGCTGTAGCAAACTGGCTTAAATTAAGATCACATATCTGTACATGGATCTTATATTGGTACCCACGACCAGTCGGTCATAAGACATTAACATGGGTCTTACATCTATGAGGCAAGGAAACACATAGGCTCGCTGTCACTCATTGACATTAGGTGGGCATTTCCAGTGTGGCAGTTAAACTGTCTGTGATCACAAAGGCAGCGAAATTCTGATTGTTTTTCCACTAAGTGGTCTTTTGACCAATCACATTAGATATTTTCACATCAGATCTTTTTTGAAATTTGATAATTTTTTTTTAGAGCTGATGTGATTCGTCAAAAGACCAATTAGTGAAAAAAAGATCAGAATTGGGCTGCCTGTCTAAACCAGCCTCTATGGCATACCACCATGTCTCATTCACCCAGAGGAACAGATCCACATTTCACTAACATACACAGCTAATCTGCTTCACATCCAAAGTCTAACTCACTGATGACGGAACATGCCATCTCAGTAGTCTCGTGCCTCCTGTACACATCCGATACTGTACTACAGACGTTTGTGGCTTGGACCTCTCCAGTCAGGATTTCACACGGCCTGGAGAGATGACAAAGCTTTCATAACGGGTGTATGTGAACGCCACCCTGCCCGGCACTATCCCCCCCCCCCACACCAAAAAAAGGGGCATCACCCATGCCCTCACCCGCTTTGACTTCCTCCTCCTCACAAAACAGGGTGTTAGTTACAAATATCCTGTGTGTTTGTGAGCTTCAGAATTTATAGCAGACCTCTCGTCACCACCTGTAAGCTGGCACAGGTCACAAGTCAGCCAGGAGGGCTCTGGTCTCGGGGGGGGGTGCACTTTAACCTCTATGCGTATTCCGACCTAGCATGCTATTCACCCGCTATTAGTTTGGATGGAGATTGAATAAATGAAGGTGTGGCAGAGGTAGACTACCAGTCAAAGGTTTTGGAACACCTACTCATTCAAGGATTTTTCGTTATTTTACTATTTTCTACATAGTAGAAAGGTGATTCAACTCAAGTTGAAAACAACTCACAAATAGAAATTATTACCAAGGGCTAAAACAAGAGTCAACTAAAAGGATCATTAGAGCCAAACAGACATGTTTATGGAAGACAGATCATCAGGAGTGACAATGTTATCAATATGCATGACTTACTGTATATCCACTCAATGCATTTTTCAGTTTGCTGAGTAGAGTGTTGGGGGCTATTTTGTAAATGACATTTGCCGTAGTCAAGGATCGGTAGGATAGTCAGGTTTACGAGGGTATGTCTGGCGGTATGAGTGAAGGAGGCTTTGTTGCAAAACAGGAAGCCGAATCTAAATTTAATTTTGGATTGGAGATGCTTAATGTGAGTCTGGAAGGAGAGTTTAAAAGCAGTTGGAGGCCACGGAAGGAGTGTTGTATGGCGTTGAAGCTCCTTTGGAGGTTTGTTAGCACAGTGTCCAAAGAAGGGCCAGATGTATACATTATGGTGTCGTCTGCGTAGAGGTGGATCAGAGAATCACCAGCAGTAAGAACGACATCATTGATATATACAGAGAAGCCAGGGATATTGAGTCTGTGCGATAAGAATGCAGTGATTGACAGAGTTGAAAGCCTTGGCCAGGTCGATGAAGACGGCTGCACAGTACTGTCTTCTATCAACGGCGGTTATGATATCGTTTAGGAACTTGAGCGTGGCTGAGGTGCACCCATGGGCAAGTTGCTGCAGGGGGTGCTGAGGTGTTGGCCGGGGTAGGGGTAGACAGGTGGAAAACATGGTCAGCCGTGGAAAAATGCTTATTGAAATTCTCAATTATAGTGGATTTATCGGTGGTGACAGTGTTTCCTATCCTCAGTGCAGTGGGCAGCTGGGAGGAGGTGCTCTTATTCTCCATGGACTTTACAGTGTCCCAAAACTTTTTGGAATTAGTGCTATAGGAAGCAAATTTCTGTTTGAAAAAGCTAGCCTTAGCTTTCCTAACTGACTGAGTATATTGGTTCCTGACATCCTTGAAGAGTTGCATATTGCGGGGGCTATTCGATGCTAATGCAGAACGACACAGGATGTTTTTGTGCTGGTCAAGGTCAGTCAGGACTGGATTGAACCAAGGGCTATATTTAAGTTTTAAAAACCGACGTGTAAAAACCGACGGAGTACTCCCTGACGAAGGCCATGCAGCCGAAACGTGTCGGTTTTTAAAACTTTGTTTCTATTGAACATGCCATACTACTAAATGCATTTTAATTAATTATATGAAGAGTGCCTTGGTCCTCCTTTCTTTTTGATGACCAATTCACCCCTTTTACCAAAGAGCACCTTCTGTCTACCAAATTTACTATTGTGTACCTTAGTAGCGCTTCCCTTCCTCCTCTTTCTACAAGGGCTAGATCTGTTCCTGGTTCGAATTTTTTTAATTGGGCATGCTATTTAAGATGGTGAGGATAGCACTTTTAAAAGAATAACCAGGCATCCTCTACTGACGGGATGAGGTCAATATCCTTCCAGGATACACGGGCCAGGTCGGTTAGAAAGGCCTGCTCGCTGAAGTGTTTTAGGGAGCGTTTGACAGTGATGAGGGGTGGTCGTTTGACCGCGGACCCATTACGCACGCAGGCAATGAGGCAGTGATCGCTGAGATCCTGGTTGAAGACAGCAGAGGTGTATTTAGAGGGAAGGTTGGTCAGGATGATATCTAAGAGGTAGGTTCCTTGATAATTTGTGTGAGATTGAGGACATCTAGCTTAGATTGTAGGACAGCCGGGGTGTTAAGCAAGTCCCAGTTTAGGTCACCTAACAGTATAAACTCTAAAGATAGATGGGGGACGATCAATTCACATATGGTGTCCAGGGCACAGCTGGAGGCTGAAGGGGGTCTATAACAAGCGGCAACGGGGAGAGACTTGTTTCGGGAAAGGTGGATTTTTAAAAGAAAAAGCTTGAATTGTTTGGGCACAGACCTGGATAGCATGACAGAACTCTGCAGGCTCTCTACAGTAGATTGCAACTCCGCCCCCCTTTGGCAGTTCTATCTTGTGGGAAAATGTTATAGTTAGGGATGGAAATGTCAGGATTTTGGTGGCCTTCCTAAGCCAGGAGTCAGACACCGCTAGGACATCCAGGTTGGCGAAGTGTGCTGAAGCAGTGAATAAAACAAACTTAGGGAGGAGGCTTCTAATGTTAACATGCATGAAACCAATGCTTTTACGGTTACAGAAGTCAACAAATGAGAGCGCCTGGGGAATGGGAGATGATGGGGCTGCAGGGCCTGGGTTAACCTCTATATCACCAGAGGAACAGAGGAGGAGTAGGATAAGAGTACGGCTAAAGGCTAAAAGAACTGGTCGTCTAGTGCGTTTGGAACAGAGAGTAAAGGGGGCAGGTTTCTGGGCGCGAAAGGATAGATTCAAGGCATAATGTACAGACAAGAGTATGGTAGGATGTGAGTACAGTGGAGGTATGCCTATGCATTGAGTGACGATGAGAGAGGTTGTCTCTAGAGGTACTATTTAAGCCAGGTGCGGTCACCGCATGTGTGGGGGGTGAAACAACAGGGCTAGCTAAGGCATATTGAGCAGGGCTGGAGGCTCTACAGTAAAATGAGACAAAAAATTACTAACCAAAACAGCAATAGACAAGGCATATTGACATAAGGGAGAGGCATGTGTAGCCGAGTGATCATAGGGTCCAGTGAGTAGCTACGCGAGCTGGAGGCACGGAGATTCAGACAGCTAGCAGGACGGGGATAGCAGCAGGCTAGCAGATGGGCCTCAGGGGGACGTCGCAACGGGGGAACCTGTTGAAACCCCCTCGGACGGTTACGTTGGCAGACCAGTCGTGATGGATCGGTGGGACTCCGTTTCGGCAACAAAGGGTCCAGGCCAATTGGCAAAAGAGCTATTGAAGCCCAGGGATTATCTGATGGATTTCTTCGGCTAGCCGGGAGATGGGCCTAGATTTGAGGCTAGCTCCAGGCTAACTGGTGCTTGCTTCGGGACAGAGACGTTAGCCAGGAGTAGCCACTCGGATAGCAGCTAGCTAACTGCGATGAGCCGGAGTAAACGTTCAGAGCTCGCGGTAGGAATCCGGAGATGTGGTAGAGAAATAGTTTAGAAAAGCATTCCGATACGCTCTGGGTTGATATCGCGCTGTGCAGGCTGGCAAGAGTTGACCGGGCTGAAGCTAGCAGATGTCCTTCTTGGCGCTACAGATCCCGTTACCGGGATCATTTTCCAAAACAACCAATGAATTGCAGAGCGCCAAATTCAAAAATAATCCTAAAAATATTTATAATCATGGAATCACAAGTGAAATATACCAAAACACAGCTTAGTTTGTTGTTAATCCACCTATCGTGTCAGATTTTGAAAATATGCTTTACAGCGAAAGCAATCCAAGCGTTTGTGAGTGTATCAGTCAATGCTAGAACAGTTAGCCTTATATTAACTTGGTCACGAAAGTCAGAAAAGCAATAAAATTAATCGCTTACCTTTGATCCATACCGCATTGGGTGAGGCGGGTTGCAGGAGAGTATGTTTAGTTCGTAGATGGAAAAATTTGATAAAAAATATATACGAAGAAAGAAACGATATATACAGTTGAAGTCGGAAGTTTACATACACTTAGGTTGGAGTCATTAAAACTCGTTTTTCAACCACTCCACCAATTTCTACGGTTTGCAACTGCACATGGGGACAAAGATCGTACTTTTTGGAGAAATGACCTCTGGTCTGATGAAACAAAAATATAACTTTTTAGAGGAAAAAGGGGGAGGCTTGCAAGCCGAAGAACACCATCCCAACCGTGAAGCACGGGGGTGGCAGCATCATGTTGTGGGTGTGCTTTGCTGCAGGAGGGACTGGTGCACTTCACAAAATAGATGGCATCACGAGGAAGGAAAATGATGTGGATATATTGAAGCAACATCTCAAGACATTGGTCAGGAAGTTAAAGTTTGGTCACAAATGGGTCTTCCAAATGGACATTGACCCCAAGCATACTTCCAAAGTTCTGGCAAAATGGCTTAAGGACAACAAAGTCAAGGTATTGGAGTGGCCATCACAAAGCTCTGACCTCAATCCTATATAACATTTGTGGGCAGAACTGAAAAAGCGTGTGCGAGCAAGGAGGCCTACAAACCTGACTCAGTTACACCAGCTCTGTCAGGAGGAATTGGCCAAAATTCACCCAACTTATTGTTGGAAGCTTGTGGAAAGCTACCCAAAACGTTTGACCCAAGTTAAACAATTTAAAGGCAATGCTACGAAATACTAATTGAGTGTATGTAAACTTCTGACCCACTGGGAATGTGATGAAAGAAATAAAAGCTGAAATAAATCACTCTACTATTATTCTGACATTTCACATTCTTAAAATAAAGTGGTGATCCTAACTGACCTAAGATAGGGAATTTTTACTAGGATTAAATGTCAGGAATTGTGGACTCAGGAACTGAGTCCACAAGGAACTCAGGAACTGAGTTTAAATGTATTTGGCTAAGGTGTATGTAAACCAGTCATATGGCAGCAAACTGAAGCATATCAACTTTCCCACAAGTTTATTAAATGCTGTGCCATTATGCAGAATTTATATTGTATGGCCTTTTCACCTGCAGGGATGAGGACTCTCGAATGTCTTAATTATAGGCTACCCCGACTTTGTCTCCTATTTCTGTCCTGTTAAATATTAGCCACTATCAGTATCGACTGTCGTCAGTAGACCTAATAATCACACATATTCAACTGTCAATTTACTGTTAGTTCATTTGTTGGCAGAGTTTACATAATCATTGAATTACATTGTTTTGTTTACCTTTTAGCTCTCTCTGTAAACGCGGTCACGGCCGTGTTGTTGTTGCTGAGGATCATTAGTAACAGATGATAATATAACAAAAGACTAATTAAATGTTTATGGAGCAGAGCGTGGACCAAGACCTAACAGTTTGAACCAGACGCATGGAGCAATACCTGGCCGTGTCATCACACAGTTCCATGGTTAATGCAGGCAATAGACAAGGCTACTATTGTAAACTATTCTCCCTATTATAATTCTATATATACACACTAATCTTCCAACATTAACATGGATTAAATAACGGAATGTGGCAATTTTCAGAATGAATCAAACCACCGCTTTCTTTCTTCCGTGCGTAAAGGCTCTCCAGATCAGAGTATTTTTTAAATCTACCAATTGGAGCTGAAATGGAGATGAATATGTATATATTTAGAAGGCTTTCTTTCATTGATCCCTAATATTCTGAACCTTTTCTCTCTATATATTCTAGTGAGTCTGTCGACACAATTCTAACTCAAAGGTACAACGTATTTTAAAGGGATGGTGGGAGGGTTCTCAGCAGTTGAATGAAATGTATTCAGAGCGAACAAGGTAGCCACACCTGCAGAGCGCGTTATGCAACGGAATAAGGTACACTACATGACCAAAAGTATGTGAACACCTGCTCATCGAACATCTCATTCCAAAATCATGGGCATTAAAATAGAGTTGGTCCCTCCTTTGCTGCTCTAACAGCCTCCACTCTTCTAGGAAGGCTTTCCACTAGATGTTGGAACATTGCTGTGGGGACTTGCTTCCATTCAGCCACAAGAGCATTCGTGAGGTTGGACACTGATGTTGGGCGATTAGGCCTGGTTCACAGTCGGCTTTCAAATTCATCCCAAAGACGTTTGATGAGGTTGAAGTAAGGGCTCTGTGCAGGCCAGTCAAGTTCTTCCACAGCGATCTTGACAAATAATTTCTGTATGGACCTCGCTTTGTACACGGGGGCATTGTCATGCTGAAACAGGAAAGGCCTTCCACAAACTGTTGCCACAAAGTTGGAAGCAGAGAATTGTCTAGAATGTCTTTGTATGCTGTAGTGTTAAGATTTCCCTTCACTGGACCTAACGGGCCTAGCCCGAACCATGAAAAACAGCCCCAGACCATTATTCCGCCTCCACCCAACTTTACAGTTGGCACTATGCATTGGGGCAGGTAGCGTTCTCCTGGCATGCGCCAAAGTTAGATTCATCCGTCGGACTGCCAGATGGTGAAGCGTGACTTGTTGTAAAGGTGGCATCCTATGACTTTCACATTGAAAGTCACTGAGCTCTTCAGTAAAGCCACTCTACTGCCAATGTTTGTCTATGGAGATTGCATGGCTGTGTGCTCGATTTTATACACCTTTTAGCAATGGGTGTGGCTAAAATAGCCAAATCCAATTTGAAGGGGTATCCACATACTTTTGTATATAAAATGTATGTCTGAATACCAAATACGGAGAAGGAAAAGCGTGCATATGGCATAGATTTCCTAAGTCTGAATCAGCCCCCAGGAGAACAGCCAGTACTATGGCTGGGTCCCAATTCTGTAAAACAGTTTAATTTCCTTGTCTACTTTCCTTTAGAATTCACAGAGATGAGGGCATGGGTCACTGGGAGGTTAGTACAACGGAGAAGTATTATGGTTGGGTCCAAATAATTATAAACTTATTTTTTAAAATGTACTTCCCTTCTCAAGAGATGAGGGCTTGGGTCTCTGGAATCTTTGCAAGTGGAGAACAAGATTACTTTGGTTGGGTCCCAATACTGTTAAAACTGTTTTCTTTCCTTGTCTACTTTACTTCGTGCCCACTAAGAGATGAATGAGCTGGATAGGTCAAAAGTTGTAGATTGAGGAAAGAAAGATTTGGTGGCAACGATTTAGTAAGCAGTTTGTATTACGGTCAAGTCAGCAGTCATAGAGGAAATGAGTGGCACCATGACTGGTATCACTGGTCCAAAACAACATGTAGAGCGGAAGTCATTCATACGAGTCATCTTGGAGATTTACTTATCTTGTGGAAAACGGAATGCGGTGGTGCTGATACAGAATCTGATGCTTGTGAGACCATAGACATTCATCATAAAAGGAACTGCAAATCCCTAAAGTAACAAATCATCATAAAAGGAAGTGCAGTTTTAAGAGACAATGCACAAAGTTCCAAGTTCAATGTTAAACTGGACATCATGATCATGCAAATGTAGATCAACAAAGAAACTGCAAGTTCAGTAACTAAATTGTCAACAACACTGTTCATTATCAAACCAACCACCTCAAACTAAAAATGCTTAGATGTTACTATCATTCTGGTGTTATATTTTCCTCACTGCATAGTGACAGTTGTGTACAGGTCATTGTTTTGAGGAAAAAGTGCCATGTTCCTGGTGGCTTGCTGTGGCTCTAACCCTTGACCTGACCCCTAGGGCCTTAATGCTGCTGTGCTGTGTTCCCAAGGCCCTCACAATACCGGGCTTTGTGGAATCCCCTATTTTCCCATGCCGCTCTTTAGGCTTATCACTCAGGTGTGAGAGTAGGAGACAGACATAGAAATGAAGGGAGAGAAAGAGAGGGAAATGGATAGAGGAAGAGAGAGGTAAACAGAGAACTGGAAAGAGGAAAGAAAGAAATGGAGGGATACAGAACTAGAAGACAGTGAGAGAAATAGGGGGGAGAGAGATAAACAAGGGGAAAGGAACAAGAAAAACGAGGGTGAGATACCTCCAGCGAATCTGTTGACTCCGTATCTAGATCGGCAATAAAACCACACACAAAGATAGTACAAAAAGTTTCTTCTAACAAAGCCACTAACACTGATAATAAAAAATAATAAAATAAACCACTACAAATTGCTAGTACTTGGCATCATTTTCAACCATTTTATCAGTGCATTCTTCTGTAGTCAACTCGCAAATACCAGCGTATTTGATATTTTCCTCTCATACCTAACAATTTTCAAAATAAAATGTTCATAAACCCTTATGAATAAGCACATAAAAAGGTTGACAACACTTGGCAGAGTGAAACCACTGGCAAAATGAGCCAATATTTCAGTTTCAGACAGCTTCTAAACGTGAGGCATTATGAAAGCAAGTGAGTCACCGTGTTTGTCAAAGACTAGCTTTCAGTCTCCAAATTTCCATTCGCTCAAACAACTGCATCATTTAGGGTGAGGGCTCACGCAACCGGGCCTCTAGATCAATAGTGGAGGGAAATGACACGTATACACACCTTGAGCTCAGCTAAATATGACCATATTTACCCAAAGCCCACTCAATGAGCAACATTCAGAATAATAGATTTTTCTGATTTGTCCACAGAAATAACAAGTCAAACATTGATTTGAATTCAATTTGAATGTCACTGAAATTGCAGATAATAGAAGACTAGTTGTTGATGTGCTTGTTGGAGTGGATGAAAAGCAGGCAGCATATTTTCTGCCTTCAACTTTGCAACAACTGACTTCAACAACCCTGCATTTCTGGTGGCAAATCTAGTGTTTTTCAACCAACATTGTGTCATTTCTCATCTACTTCTCTCCATAGAAGCCTCAACAACCAAACTATTGTTTCCCCCCAACAATCTTTCCAATCCCTTGACCTTTTGAGGTGAGGTCTGAGTAAGGCAATGTTACAAAACATAAACACACATAATGTAGTAGTAAGTAAATGTATCTTAGTGTGGACGGTTTTTAATGCATTCACACTTGGGATATTCAAAAACATGCAAAGACCAATAAATGCATGTATCATATATTATACTCCTTTCCAAGACTAATACAAGGACAACCAGGAGACAACGTCCGGCAGGGAGCTTACCTGAGTGGATGGTGGCTAGCCAGAGGCCTAGCAGGACCAGAAGGACGAGTCTGGATACACTGCTGCAGTTGGCCATGATGGTTCCTGTGTCGAGCTAGGACGACTGGACTGAGTCTCCAGAGCTCCTGAAGCATGTGCTAGTGAGGGCTGGATCAAAAAAAGAGGGGAAGAGAGAGGTGGAAGAGGGACTGGGTATGGAGAGAGAAGCTTCTGGATGGGGCAGACTTTGCGAACACCTCTCATGAAGGCCCACCCACTTCATATTACTCAAACAAGGAGTTGCCTGTAGACGCTGATCCAAGCTCTGTTCCAACTCTTTTCCACCCAAACATTTAAAATTAGGACTGGGGCAGGGTACGCTGATCCTAGATCTGCTCATGGGAAACTTCTAACCAGAGAGTGGAAGACTTTAGGACTGGCCATTGCAACGCCTCCCCTCCCCAACAGTCAGTCCATCGTCCTGTACCTTCCAGTTAGTAGACGTCACTGATACAGGCTCAGATATTTTCTCACACAGTTTAGGATTTGGGGTAGGCTTATCAGACCCTAGATCTGGGGTTATGGGCGTCAAGCTTGCCACTTGGAGATATTTGGGGGTTTTGGAAGAAGCTGTGCGTTTCAATCTATCCCTATGTTTCGAGTCGACACAGACAGATGTGGGTTATTTAAACAATAAGGCCCGAGGAGGTGTGGTATATGGCCAATACCACAGCTAAGGGCTGCTCTTATGCACGACGCGATCCGGAGGTCTGATATACCACAGCTGTCAGCATTCAGGCTTCGAACCACCCAGTTTATAGCCCTGAATGCTGATTGGCTGAAAGCCGTGGTATATCAGACCGTATACCACAGGTATGACAAAACATTTATTTTTACTGCTCTAATTACATTGGTAACCAGTTTATAATAGCAATAAGGCACCTCAGGGGTTTGTGATATATGGACAATATACCACGGCTAAGGGCTGTGTCCAGGCACTCCGTGTTGCGTCGTGTGTAAGAACATCCCTTAGCCGTACCTCCTCGGGCCTAATTGCTTAAGAATGATTGGAAATTAGGGTAGGTATGCTCAGTAGGGTGAATTGTTTAGGATATAACCCAAAATTACATCAATGCAGGGAATGATAAACTCAGGAGGGAAAAATTATTTGGTTTGGTATTAGATCAATTATAGGATGATAACTACCAATCTAAACCAGTAACTGGGAGGAGATATATTCACAACTATTGCATTCAACTTTGGACTTACACATGATTTATGTTATTTTAGATTTTAGTCTCTACAGTGAATCAGCATTAAAAAGTATTGAGTACAAACGTGAGTAAAGTGTTGTGCGTGGAAGGAGATAATTGATTCAGAGGTGTGAACAGCCCACACAAGAGACTGTTTTATTTCATACCGCAATAGAAAAGTATGACTCCAGTAGTTCATCATTTTCATATATTATAATACAGATGCAGAATTGAAAGGTTATTCTTTAAACAGCCTAGTATTTTACAAGAAATGGATAACTACTTGGAACTCTCGAACATGTCCTTAAAACAGGACATCAATGGGCACACACATCCTTGGCTCCTACAATACCACCACCATCCACAAACAGGCAGAAAACAGGAGTGAAGGGAGGAGAAGAGGGGGGAGAAAAACATTCAATAAATAAAAATAACAAAACAGAAAAAAGTACTCTATCCCCCCCCCCCCCCCAATGCGTTCAATTTCATGGGGAGAAGATTGCATCAGGTAACAGCTCTCTCTTGCATACTTTCAGACAAGATACTAGGAGGGGACTGAACAGCCGACCATAGACAGGGAGACATCCATGTCCTCCCCTCAGCTCTCTTCTTTGGGAGAAGTCAGATTAGGCCTTTACATTGATTGATTTGTTGTTCAATGCTTGGTTGGTTTTTATGGTTCTGTTTGATTGTTTGGCTGCTTCGTTAGCCTTCTCCCTGTCTCACATAGGGCAAAATACTAATTTGGGATGTTTTTTTGAGGGGTCCTCTAGCACTGGCAAGCGTCCCCAGCTTCCAATGACAAATGTTAAATTAAAAAGTACAAACAGAACGGAAAGAGGATGCTGTTCACAAAAGGAAAGGGGGATTGGGGTGGGAAGGTGGTGGTTGTAGGGGGTACAATGGCAGCTGTTCAGAACGATATGGTCAGTGGGGTTGGCAGCAGAGCAGTCCCTTTAAAAGTCCTCCACCGTCTCGATCTCGCCCATGTTCAACCTCTCAGACGCCGCGTTCACAGAAAAACCTGGGAAGATGAGAGAGAACAGGGAAAGTGAATTTAGTATCAGAGGTATGCATGTGGTAGTCAGAAGAGATGCTAATCCAATTAGCATTAGCCGTAAAGCCAATGAGAACAGTACATTCTGAGTCAAGGAGTGCAAAGCTTTAAGGAGTGAATGGGAATCAATTGGGCGCTAGCTCAACAACCCAACACTAGCATGAATTACGTGAACAAGACGCACAACATTACAGATCTTTTCCGAGATGTGAGATTATCAACTTTTTCTCCTTAATAATATTGCATAGCTTTGTAATCGTGACATTACGTACTTAAGGAAAATTGTTTATTGACGAATACCCTGACTTTCTAGAGGGTAGTGGTTGACGAATGGCTTAGCATTTGCGTGACACAGCATTTCAACGTGAATGTGATTGGCCAAGAATCCCGCCTGCTCTCAGCCATATATACATTGGCTATTCAGCTTTCTTGCTGTTAGGGCCTTTCACTAGAATGTCTTGGTGTAGCACTGTTTCTTTAAATACACTAATTGGTGGATAGTTCATGCTCTGGGTTGCCAGCTAAGGCTGTATCAAATATGAGAAGAAATTTAGGAAGTTAGTTTTTTTATTAATTGACAGGCCTCCCGAGTGGTGCAGCGGTTTAAGGCATTGCATCGCGGTCTAAGGCACTGCATCGCGGTCTAAGGCACTGCATCGCGGTCTAAGGCACTGCATCGCGGTCTAAGGCACTGCATCGCGGTCTAAGGCACTGCATCGCGGTCTAAGGCACTGCATCGCGGTCTAAGGCACTGCATCGCGGTCTAAGGCACTGCATCGCGGTGGTCTAAGGCACTGCATCGCGGTCTAAGGCACTGCATCGCGGTCTAAGGCACTGCATCGCGGTCTAAGGCACTGCATCGCGGTGGTCTAAGGCACTGCATCGCGGTCTAAGGCACTGCATCGCGGTCTAAGGCACTGCATCGCGGTCTAAGGCACTGCATCGCGGTCTAAGGCACTGCATCGCGGTGGTCTAAGGCACTGCATCGCGGTCTAAGGCACTGCATCGCGGTCTAAGGCACTGCATCGCGGTGGTCTAAGGCACTGCATCGCGGTCTAAGGCACTGCATCGCGGTCTAAGGCACTGCATCGCGGTCTAAGGCACTGCATCGCGGTCTAAGGCACTGCATCGCGGTCTAAGGCACTGCATCGCGGTCTAAGGCACTGCATCGCGGTGGTCTAAGGCACTGCATCGCGGTGGTCTAAGGCACTGCATCGCGGTGGTCTAAGGCACTGCATCGCGGTCTAAGGCACTGCATCGCGGTCTAAGGCACTGCATCGCGGTCTAAGGCACTGATGCATCACTACAGACCCGGGTTCAATCCCAGGCTGTGTCACAGCCGGCCGTAACTGGGAGACCCATGAGGCGGGGTACAGTGTCATCCGGTTTAGGGGAGGGTTTGGCCCGGCTGGGATTTCCTTGTGGCGGGCTGGGCACCTGCATGCGGACTTCGGTCGCCAGCTGGAAGTGTTTCCTCCGATACATTGGTGCGGCTGGCTTCCGGGTTAAGCAAGCAATGTGTCAAGAAGCAGTGCTGCTTGGCAGGGTCGTGTGTCGGAGGACGCATGGCTCTCGACCGTTGCCTCTCACGAGTCCGTAGGGGAATTGCGTAAAAGTACCAAAAAAACAGAAAACATTGACAACAGTGCTTCAATAGTTTATTCCTCACCTAGCAGGCTGGGGTCTGCCCGGACCATCTTCTGCTTTTTCTTCTTCTTCCCTGAGGTGACGGTCTCGAAGCGTGCCTGCTGCTGAAGGCTGGTGTGGTTTGACTGGTACAGAGACGGAGAGCCTGTTCCGCTCACACCCCACATTGAATCCTGGGAAATAGAGTCACAAAGCAAATGAGGGGTCAGATGACTACTAACATTGGTAGCAGGGTATTGATTAATGTATGTATGGATTTCTGAAATATTATGGTCCAGCATTTATACCAGTTCTCTATAGGTCTCTCTCTCTCTACATGATGGTCCAAAGTAACATTTTGAAAACCAATGAACAGTGGTCACTGACCAACCTTGTTATGGGAGAACTTTTGATCCAGCTTAGAACCAACACACAAACTGCTCATCAATACCCAGGGTTGTAACCAGGACAACATGGGAAAGCAGGGAAATCTGGACAATTCTACTATCTTTCTGACTAGACTACAACATAACTCCGAAGCACTTCTCCAATGTTATTTATTTTTTTGGGTTATTTTTGACTATTTAGACAGGGAGGAAATCAGAGAGGGTACAGGCAGGTGGGAGACAGATTGAAGGGTTGGAGCAGGGATTGAACCCCGGTCTCTGGAGGGGAGAGCCAGGAGTGTTACCACTAGACCACAGGCACACCAATGACCTGTTCTGCTGCGTCGCTCTCACCTGCTGTTGCTGTTTTAGTGTTGGCTGCTGGTTCTGCGGGGCCGGGGGCGCTTTCTGTTGGTTGGCATTCTGCTTGGCACGGCGCTCCAGGAACTGTTTGGCAAACTCCTTGGCCTCGGACGTGTCCCCCAGGTAGGCGCGCACGTAGTCGTGCACCTCGTACGGACTGTCCACCTCCTTCAGGAAGGATGCAAATGTCGGGACTGCAGAGGAGGAAGAGGGGCAGGTGACTTTTAAAGATGGGATCACACAGTGAAGGTTACTTTAGGTTCGAGTTACCTTTAGAATTGGAACCCTATTCCCTATATAGTGCACTGTTTGACCAGGGTCCATAGGGAATAGGGTGCGATATCCGACACCTAGATTGTTGGTATGTATAGTACGTCATAGAGAGAATCACCGTCCAGGTTGTTGGCAGTGTTGAGGGTGTGTATATATATATATATACACTCACCGTCCAGGTTGTTGGCAGTGTTGAGGGTGTGTATATATATACACTCACCGTCCAGGTTGTTGGCAGTGTTGAGGGTGTGTATATATATACACTCACCGTCCAGGTTGTTGGCAGTGTTGAGGGTGTGTATATATATATATATATACACTCACCGTCCAGGTTGTTGGCAGTGTTGAGGGTGTGTATATATACACTCACCGTCCAGGTTGTTGGCAGTGTTGAGGGTGTGTATATATACACTCACCGTCCAGGTTGTTGGCAGTGTTGAGGGTGTGTATATATACACTCACCGTCCAGGTTGTTGGCAGTGTTGAGGGTGTGCAGGGTCTTCTCACACCACTGCATGAAGCCATCCTGCTGTCTCTTATTAACCCCCTGGAACAACTTCAGCAGCTTCTCCTCCTCCTCCACCTTCTTATTGGCCCGACTGCTGCTCACACAGTTACCACACAGTATTAGATACACTGCCTTCCTTTTTAACAACCAAGTGATCCATGGAATTGTATTAGATCAGCCTAATTTGAACATAATTTCCACTTCAGTGGAATTTTCACTTAGTGTGTTGACAACATGTGACTAAGTGAAACGTAAACTTCAGTGGAATCTAGGATTCTGCCCTTAATAACTAAAACATAAATATTAGTAGTATAAAATTGTCCTTCCAACCACCTTCCTTGAGTCCAGCAGCCAAAATAGAAACTGTCAATCAGTTGAGAGCTGTAAAAGTGTCCTGAGGTTGTACCTGAGGTTGGCGTTGCCCTTGTTGTTCTTCTGAGCATTGGGCTTCCTGGCGGGGGGTGGGGCCTGGGCCACCTCCTCGTCCCAGAAGCCCATGTTGGAGTTGGTGCTGTCGCCCCAGATGCTGCTGTCACCGCCCCAGTTAGGAGCCCCGCCGCTGGTGGCCACCGAGCCCCACACCGAGGGGCTCAGAGCGGTGGTCTGGGGAAAGAGGGGTTAGAGAGAGACAACCAACCTGGTCAGACCAGTGTCATTACGTCCAAGTAGTATTCAAACAGGGTTGTCTTTGATTAAGAGGAATGTTTCCCCAACCTCCCAAGCCTCTCCACGTATTTGATCTAGTCTACAGCTAGTACACCTGATTCAACATGTCAAATAACCATCAAGCTCTTGATTAGCTGAATTAGGTGAGCTAGTTCACAACTACATACACATTTTGAAACGTCCGTGGGTCCCGAAGGAAAGGTTTGAGAAACATTTTTAGACAACAGTATCAGCACATCGCCAAATACATGATATAGAAGACTATGAATGAATGCAGATGAATTCATGAACGAATGAGCGAACGAACCAACTCACAGCTTTGTTCTGGGCACGGTTCTGCTGGGTGACTGTGGGGTGACTGGGCTGCTGGCCCCCACCCCCCTGCTCCTTCCTCTGCTTCACCTGCTGGGCCTCCTCTCTCTGGATCTCCAGCAGGGACTTCGTGGTGGCCGGCTGCTTGGCCACGCTGCCCCAGCCAGAGAGCTTGGCCTGGGGATTCCGGGCCTCCTGCAGGGCCTGCTGCTGCAGGAGCTTCAGGTGCTCCGCCTGCTGGCGCCGCTGCTGCATGGGTGGAGAGAGGGGGGGGGTTCATGAGTAAGGCTCTAGGATATAAAGCATGATGGATTTGTAGAACAATTCTATTTCATGCTACCTTAGTGCTAAGTGGGAAAACTCATTATCATCCAGAAAATCGTATCAAAACAGGTACAAGAAATTGGTAGCACAATAAAGTGCTTAAGGAGTGCCACACATGTTATATGTAATACTTTGACTGTAGCTCCGCTTACCTCCTCTCGTGCCTGTCGTTCTCTCTCCTCTTCCACTTTCTGGATCTCAGCGAGCGACAGAGCGTTCTGGGACTGAGAGATGGCTGCTGCCGTGACTGCTGACTGCTGGCCCCACTTAGAGGAAGACGGCAGCTATGGGACAGGACAAAGATTCGGTTAGTCAGTGATAGAATGGCAAGCAGGACAGTCAGGGCTTTATCCGTGACAAAGAAATATTCACATAGAGAAACTCATGGATGTGATTAGCACAAGATAGAAATACCAGACCAAAAGGCCAACAGTCCATTTTAATGTTCAATTAAAAGGTCAAATACAGTATTTCTGATGTTCTGACCTCAATTATTGTTAGGATAGTGCATTGTTAATAGGCTATATTATATTTAACCAGGAAGTCCCATTGAGGTCAAAAGACCTCTTTCCTAAGGAAACTTTATTATAATATAGTATTGTGTATAGGGCCGGGAATTGGCAGGGACCTCACGAATCGGTATTATCACGATTCTTTGGTGCCGACAATGCGAATCTATATGTATTGCGATTCGACCTTCATTTTATTGCGAATTGATGTTCCAAACATACTGCTGCAGAGGGACAAGACAGAGCCATGACAAAAGTTATATAATCAGTCAATCCCCCCTCCATCACTAATCGTGCAGTAGATGGTACCTAGCTGTTGTAGTGTTAGGTGTCTTAAGGTGTTATACTGTTTAGTTACCTTCATCTGGGCTAGCTGCTGTTGCTGCTGTAGTCGGCGGAGCGCCTCCTGCTGCTGCTGCCTCTGTCTGGCTAGCTCCTGCTCTCTCCTTTTCGCCTCCTCCTGCTGTTGCCGTACCAAAGCCACCGCAGCCGCCTCCTCCTGTTGCCGCTTCTCTTCCTCATGCCTCCTCAGGGCCTCCAGCTCCTCCTGCTTTCGGTGCTCCTCCTCCTAAGGAGCAACGACAACATGTTTCTTTTTTTAAAATAGGGCCAACTTTATTGAGAAATGCAGATGTGCTTTCTGATTTACATAAATTCACTGAAAACCCACACTAACAGTTATATTATCAGTATTGCATATTTCATGTAGCCTACTTTAGGCCTGGTAATAGGCTAACCACCAATCAAGCAACATTATGGACTAAATGTTAAAATCTTGTTGCTGCGACAATACAGATCAAATTAAGATCCTACACCTGTATGTGGAAATTTGCATTTGGTATCACCTGTCCCACACAGTAAGGGCATGGTCGTATTCATTAGGCACACAGTAGCAAAATATTGAGTAATTCTTACTGAAAACCAGGTTGTTCCTTCAAGTTGTACTAAATGTTGTTCTATTTGGTGCCTACTGAACACGACCCTGTACTGGTCTTGATTGTGAAACCCAGCACCTGTTTGCGGAGGAACTCTTCCCTTTGCTTCCTCTCCTCTTCCTCCTCCTCCTCCCTCCTCCTCCTCTCCTCCAGTCTGCGGAGGGCCTCCTCCTGCGCATGCCGTTCCTCTTCCTCCTCTTTCTGTTGGCGCAGCGCCTCCTCCTGCTGCTGCTTCCGCTGCCTCTTCAATGCCTCCTCCTGTGGATAGAGAAATCTATCAAATCAGTTGCATAAAACATAAAATGTAGGGCTCCTCTCAGGAATTTACAGGCTAATGGGTCAAACTTGCAACTCTAGGCAATCATACATTGAACATCAACAAAGCTAACTGGCGTATTTCAGCAAGCAACAGTCTAATGAACCCCCCCACCTGTTTCTGACGTGCTAGCTGCTCCTCCTCCAGGCGTTTGTGTTCCTCCTCCTCCCTCTTGGCACTCAGCTCTGCCTCACCCCGCTCCAGCTCCAGCTGATCAAAAACATTTAGAGTTAATAAGTAAATCACAATCACATAAAAAACACCTTTTGACATAACTCAGCGATGCACGAAGTAAACGGCAATGTCGGGCCGATTTCCACATACAACTAAGAGCGTTAAAGCACAAGGCAAAAATTCTCTGCTGTTTTGGTCCAGTAGCTACCACGTTGTAGCTGAGTGAAGCCAGTGGTGGAAAAAGTACCCAATTGTCACACTTGAGTAAAGATACCTTAACAGAAAATGACTCAAGAAAAAGTGAAAGTCATCTAGTAAAATACAAGTAAAAGTCTAAAAGTATTTGATTTTAAATATACTTAAGTATTGAAAGTTCAAGTATAAATCATTTCAAATTCCATATATTAAGCAAACCAGACAGCACCATTTTATTTATGGATAGCCAGGGGCACACTCCAATACTCAGACATGGTCTGCGATTGTGAGCCTGGTTGGATGTACTGCCAAATTCTCAAATCAATGTTGGAGGCAACTTATGGTAGATAAATGAACATTCAATTATCTTGCAACAGTTCTGTTGGACATTCCTGCAGTCAGCATGTCAATTGCACACTCCCTCAAAACTTGAGACATCTGTGGCATTGTGTTGTGTGACAAAACAGCACATTTTAGAGAGGTCTTTTATTGTCCCCAGCACAAGGTGCACCTGTGTAATGATCATGCTGTTTAATCAGCTTCTTAATATGCCATATCCGTCAGGTGGATGGATTATCTTGGCAAAGGAGAAATGCTCACTAACAGAGATGTCAACAAATTTGTGCACAACATTTTAGAGAAATAAGCTTTTTGTTTGTATGGAAAATTTCTGCTCATGAAAAACATTTTAAAATGTTGCGATTATATTTTTGTCCAGTATAGTATAGTAAAGTACTTTACACCACTGAGTGAAGCACACGCGTGCACATGCACAGATACTCATACACAGTCTTATTGCTGCTTGTGGCAATTCATAACGCTAAACCTTTAATGTGTTTAACAACAGTCAAATTCGACACATTGAGCCCTAGCCCAAGGCACTTCATAAAGATTTGAAACTTAGGATTGTATAAGTACAGAAAATATGGTGCTCTTACCTTGGCAGCCTTATTCTTCTCCAGGTTTTGCATCTGTTCTATGGTGGGGGCCTGGGCCATGGAGTCTATGGGCAGATCCCACACACTGCTGCCCTCCCACGCTGCACAGGCACACAAAACAGTCAGTCAGTAAGGCTGGATGGATGGTCATTATATATCATTGATCCACATTCATTCATATGATTTTGAGCTTTCTCCACTTTTTGGTGAATTGAGGAGCACTGCATTTTGCTGTCATCTAGTAGGTTCAGAAACTCAAACTTTCAAAAGCTAAATTGGTTATATACATCAGCCCAAAACAAAACGAGTGCTAATGTTTTCAGTGTGTGTTCTGCATTAAGTTTTACCACTGGGTGTGGGTTGCTGGATGTTTGATGTGCAGGAGGCCTGAGAGGTGTTCTGCATTTCCCACACAGAACCCTGGGATTCTGGTACGGACATGGACCGAGTCACAGGAGGTAAGAGAGACTCAGATGTTCTACACAGGGAGCCAAACACAGAAATGGCATAAATAACCAGAACACACCAGTATGTTGACACGGCATTGAATAATGCCCACAGTGAAAGATGTTTGAGGAGAACCCGTGTCATATTGAGTGTGTGAGTATGTCTTCATCATTCAGCTACTTACAGTTAGTGCATTCATCTTAATATAGCTGGGTGGGACAACCACATATCTCAGTCATAGTAAGCATATTTTTCCTCAAAGTAGCTATCAGCAAAGTCAGTGCTAGTAAGGGGGGTGGAGCCAAGTGCGAGTGTTTGAGGGCCTAGTAATGCTGAAGCTGTGTGTATGCGTGCATCTCCAACCTCATCTTGAGGGCCTGGTATTGCAGCAGAGGTGTTAGTCTGCAGATATGCTTACGTGTTTTCTGCTGACCTCATCTTGAGGGCCTGGTATTGCTGGAGGAGCAGGTTGATCTGCTGCTGCTGTTGCTGCTGCTGCTGGTGTGGTGCTGAGCTGAGGGCCTGGGCTTTCTGCTGGGCCAGGGCTTGGGCGTACTGCTGCCTCAAAAGGTACTGGTACTGCAGCTGCTGCAGCTGGTAAAGGTTGAGGGCCGTCAGCTCCTGCTGTCGCTTCAGACGCTCCTGGTCCCCGGCATCACCCTGGGGAGACAGGCCGAGTAAGACATAGGATCGGCAAGGAGACAGAGAAGTAGAGCCACAACACAGGCAAAGGGACGACGACCTGGGCTGCATTCAGCATGGCACAATGTTGTGGAACGTTCAATATGTTATGTAGACTGAACAAGCCTCTGACTTAGAATAAGGAATGGCAATGTCACAACATTTGCCTTCTGAATGTGCCCTAGGCTAAACATAAACTTCCTTTGACCATGAGACGATGCAGATGGTGTGAGGTGCATCGGAAACATTTTGAATTGCCCATAGAATAATTAAGATTAATTTCAGGATAATACAAAGTGGTGAATTCTAGAATGCTCGATGGAGCTCAGGTGTGTGATGGTTACCAGTAGGGGTGGCGGTGCTGGGCCGGGGGCGAAGGGCACCCTGCCCCACATCTTGATGATTTCACCCAGGGGCTGGAAGACCTCGTCACAGCCTCTCTTCACCAGCAGGGTCATGGTGAAGTAGCCCGCCTGGAACCACTCTGTCATCTCCGGGTTACTGAACGGACCTGGAGAGGGGGAGACATGGAGGAGGACATTATTAGATTTGACAAAGTCACTGAAATTTCTCCATTTACTGGTTGCAGTGTATGCAGATTTTCATTCAGAGAAGCCCCGGTCCCCTCACTCTGTCTCACCCTGTATCTCTCCCTGGGGGTCTTTATAAAACCACTTCAGAGCAGCCTCGTGTGTGAGCGGCAGGCCGGCTGGTTTGGTAGCTGAGCTCTTGGCAGCCAGCCGGTCATCACCGTCCTGTAGATACGCCACCATCTTCTCTGCCTCCTATAAAAGCGAGCGAGAGTTTAATTTTATTGTTCATTCAAGGAGTACGTGTAGAGCGCCATGACAGTATCCCAAAACAAACACCACCATCTCAGTTTACCGCAGGGAGATAGAAAAATTGCAATAATTTCATTAGAATTCAATAAACACCCTCTCCATATTCTTGACGTGTTCCAAAAATGACCCCACACTGAAAGTTTCATGTCCAGACATGCTCTAAATTCAGTAACACCAAAACCAGCTTGGTAACTTTCACTAACTTGCAGCTCTGTAACCAACTAACTTCCAGAAACCGTAGTCATTGTCCACTAACCTGTTCAAAGTGCTTCAGTCCCTCATCTTCATCCATAGTGTGGTGTGGCGGCATGGCCGTGGGCCTTCCGATGGGCGCCATGAGGCCCGTACTGGTGGCCATATTGTTAGGGGCCATGATAGACGTGCTTTTGGGCATGAGGCTAGCACTGAAGGGCAGCGGGGCGGGCATGGCCACGGGAACCTCCAGGGGCTTCTGCTGCATCTGGATGGTGTACGACGGGGCCGACACTGGACAGGACAGAGGCAAGAGGGTGTGGGGTTAGTCTCTAACAGAATCTCACAATTGACAATCTCAAACTACATGCAATCCTGTGTGTATATTTTAAGCACAAGGTTACTGCGGAAAACAAAGGTGTCATTGACTCACAGGTGGAGGTGGTTTAAAGAAATACGCAACAATATGTCACCAAACACAGCCTCAAGAGGGCACAAATGTGGGAGATTTGACTGCATTCCTCCACTGCTTGTATGTAAACCTACCTGTGAGAGTGTGTGCAACGGTGTGGGGGATGGGGAGGGAGTCCAGCATTGTATTGGACATGGGGGTGTGCAGGGGGACTTTGTTGGCCTCTGGCCTGTGTTCCGGGGCAGGGGGTCGCTCAAGTGGCTTCTCCAACGGCCCCTCAGGATCCTCCACTCTGTCGGGCTGGCTGGGGGGCAGGGGCTCAGGTGGAGACGGAGCAGCCTCCTCTATCGCTCTCCCCACATCTAAAGACAAAAACAAGACATGAATCAATGTTTATCTCCACATAGACAGTTTAGTATTGGGAGCAAAAATACAGTATGCCGGACAGTTTCCGCTCTTAACTCACCCTGTTTTCTGTCGGGCTCTCTCCTGGCCTCTTCGTCTGTGTCTTTGGTCTCCCGGGGGTGTCCGTCCTCCTCCAGACCCTCGTCACATTCCTCCAGGGGTCTGAAGTCCAGCTCTGCCTCCTCCAGGATGGGCTCCTTGGGAGCTTTCTGTGGGGGAGATATATATATATATCCTTCTCATAGCAGCCTGGCATTCACAGAGTTCCACATCTCTCAGTGCTCCGATGACATACTTGTAATTGCAGCAAACAAATTGCCCTTCGGGGAAAACAAATCATTGTATAACTACTCGGTAGACTTCAAATCATGTGTGCAGGTTCTACTAATTTCTTAAACATTTCTTTGGCCCAGCACCCATGAACAAGTGATGTTCGTTAGACTGACTAAACGGACTATTCACTCACTCGAACCTTGAGCGAAAGGAAGGCTCCGGAGGAGTCGAAGGTGCCCGTCTCCTCTTCAGCATCCTCCAGACACCACTCTGGCAGGCTGCCCCCTCCATCCTCCTCCAGGCTGCCGCTGGCCGACGGGGGATGCCTGTAGCCGCGCTCGTCCTCCCTGGCATCGAAAGGGAGCCTGCGCTGCCGCGGCTGCTCCCCCGGGTGAGCCTCTCGCCACCCTGCCGACCGCGTCCCGTCTGAGGAGAAGAGCTGTTTAAGGACCCCGCCACTCAGCTCTACGCCAGCCATTCTCTCACATTGAAGACCACCACTTTATGTTGCTGTTTCTTAGATGCATGTGATGCTTTCTTTTGTGAAGCTACAGACAGATTGGAGTATTTCATGTTGAAAACCTGTTCTCATTTGGTTGGCCATGATGCCTGAACAAGAGAGGGATTTTAGTATGATTTGAGGTGTCCATTGTGATTTATGAGTTCAGAATAAGACCAGCTTTTTAAAAATCAACCTTTAAGAGTTGTATCGAGATTGGAACCATCACCCACACACACACACACACACGACAGGACACATTGTGGTGGCAGCAGTGTGAGATGACTACAGGGCACACCTGGACTCGGGGGGCACCACCGCTCGCTGTCCCGTCGCAAGGCACATGCCAAGGTGCCAGCCAGGCGCCAGCCCCCCTCTTCACCATCCTCACCATTCACTTCATCCCGGGACGTGCGCCAGTTCTCACTCTCCGAACGCGTGAAGTCATGCTTCCTCACTGGCAGGCCCCCCACACCGGTCCCAACCTCCTCGTAGTTAGCACGGACTGGAGAGGAAAGGATTGAATAACTTTCTTTTATCAAAAGGAGATCAATCTTGACATTTTTATTAAAATAAAAAATGTAAAAAACACTCAATACATACATATGTAGCAACGCCACAATTTCAAGCAATACATGAGATTCAAACTTTTAGCCTGAGGGTGTCCTTGGTCACAGTAAATACGTTGTGAGGTTGTCTAAACATTTGCATAGCTGTATTGTTGTCTGATTAAGTAGTGTACAGCCTATTAAGGTACCACCGACCTCCTGTGATCTAAAGTAAATAGCAATAGCAAACTCGGCCAAATGTCTTTGGAGGTGTTGGCAGAATGTATTTCTTTTGCAGTGACATTTGCTGTATCTGACAGTTTCTGAATTGTTGTGGACCTGTTAACAGATCGTATAAATTCAATTATGTTGCACTGCCCGCGATCTCTGAAACTTTGTCTATTCGGAAAGAAAAGAATACTAAAGTAGGCTTACTTAGTGGTAGATCAAAAGATCAACTGAGTTCATCTGTTAAATTCTATTCTCTTTCAGATGCATAGATTAACATTTTTTGATTATAATAGCCTATCTAACAGGCCCAATTATATTAGAGATGTGCATGGTCATTTGTTGCATGGCTACTTCAGGAATATGAACTCATCATGGCCAGAAAAGGTGATTCTGCAATGGTTATGATATATGTATAATGTATTATGTTTATAAATGAAATATTGTCAACTCGAGAAATTACTGTATTCAGACGTAGCCTACAAACTCCAATGGAAAAGGTGAACCGTTAAACTTTGGATCGCTTAGAGCAAAATACTTGAAATAGCTTATCTATTTCCCACTGTGAAGTAGGTCCAATTAAATGATAGATGGGACGAATGGTAGCCTATCCTAAATTGTTGGAGGCCTATAGGTCATTTCGTGAGTATGAAGCCATCAGTCAGAAAAGGTGAGGAATTGATTCTTCAATGATCATGGAAATGAAATAAATAATAGAAAATAGATACCTATTTCTAATTACTTTAGAATGCAAAGATAAAATAAATTGATTTTCTCTCCTCTCACTAATGGGAAATGACTGCATCTTATATTTAGCTACCTGTTTTTTTTGTTATGAATAAGAGTATCATCGTATAGTCCCCATTTGCACATGGCTAATTCTGCCTTCTTGCAATGGAATACTTCAACAACTAGAAACTGTGCGTACACATGGTTTAAAGTTTGCGGGGAGGAAAGCACATTCTCACGTAAAGTTGCGTTTTTATAAATTCCAATTTCTGCGTGAAAACTGGCACACGGAATTTTTTGGGTCTATTTTGTACGCACGGTTTACGAACGAGGACCCTGGAGGGCAAACTTACTATGATTCATCAGGAAGTGGGTAGGAGCAACTTCTGCCAAGTCAATGGAACAGAGAGAGAGAGAGAGAGCAAAGTGATTACATTACCTGTAAATGATTTAACCCGGCATTTTATTTATATCACATTCAAACAGCATTGATTATTTGATGAGCAAGTATTGGCACAAACCTGTCTCTTTTCGACCTGGCTTTTCAAACCTTCGGTCTCCCCTAGATGGTGAGAAAATAGACTCAGCATGACTTTGAAAAGGAGAAAAGACAAAAAGAATGACTGAGCATGCAGATAGTCAAACACAGATGGATATAACCAAAAACATGACAATATGTCAACCCCATAAACCAAATGGGTTTTGATCATTCTCATTCCACTAGCCTGAAACCCATCTTAAGATGCACCCACTTAACATGAAGATTTGCATAAATCATGCATTGAAGTCAAAGGTTAATGGGCGTGACAATTCCAGTTACACGCTCGCGCCTCCAGTAAGGATAGTCCATTACCTTTCCTCCCAGCTCTGGGAGCGGTGCATCTCCCTGCCCCCGCGTCCAAAGCCTCCTTCCACGTCATCAAAACTTCTTTGGTAAAACCCTCCGTCTCCTCTACCCCGACCTGCCAGACACATTTTAAATACCTTATTTGAATCCACAATTCACATTACAGTTGAAAAGGATTCAAACATACACGCCACACTTTAATGTTGGAGCTAGCTGGTGAAAATGAATTCAACCAGCTGCGACAGCTTCTGCTGACAGGAGCATTATCAAGCCTATTAACAGAGTGCTACGGTTACATCCCTTCTGTGAAGCTGGCAGACATTGTTAAGATTCTTAGGGGTGGGTCTCAACCTATATATAAATCACTGGTCTCAACAGCCAATAGTCTAAAGTAGTTTCCTCGTCTCCTTTATTGACATGAAAGAAATTAACAGTTCACCTAGTCTGTTTTTCTGATTAGTGCAGATGAAGAGGACACAAGCAGAGGAAGCCTCTTCAGACTGTTGAGATGGACACAGAGAGAATAGGGCCCTTTCCTCACCTCGACCCCGTGAGGTACTTCGACCCCTCGGCGCCCCTGGCCCAACCGGACCCCCTCCTCTCCCCATCAGCCTGAGCACAGCTGCACTGTTTACAGACATGGAAAAATTTCTCTGTGGGGGAGAGGGAGGGAGAAAGAGGATAAAGAAAGAGGAGGGTGGGGCAGACCTGTCTATAACCAACAATTCTCTATATTTGGTTACAAACAAATAGGGTAAGGTGCAGTCTTAATTTAGCATATTCATTCTAACATGGCTTTGTAAATGAACACTGAAGGCACCAACCTGCTCTTCCTCTGTAAAAGCTACAAGTGCCAGTGGTGGCAGGGGCTCCTCTTGTAAAATGGGCAGAAAATCCTTATCATGTAGGTCTACAGGGATCTGATAAGGAGAAGGAAGAAATTGTATGAGCAAGTATCCATTGCAATGTCAGGTATAATACACATATTGCAGGAAGATGACAATATATTTGAATTTTAAAGAAATCTCACTCCACAAAAGGATGAATCATAATTTTGTCTTGGGGCACTTTTCAGAAGCTGCCGATACAAGTCACTTTATTTGTATGCCAATCATGTATCTCTGTATCCTTTTAGAACACATCGGAATGCCTTTGCCTCACCTCCCTATCCTTAACATAAAGTGCTAGCATTTCTTCTCTCCCGTAGCGGTAGTCTGCAAGTTTATACTTTGGCATTGCAGGTGAGAGAGGTGGTGAGGTGGCAACACAACTGCTGCTACCACCCCCATGGCCACCACCAGACAGGGCCCGGAGCCTGGTGAAGCGGGACAGGAGAAAAAGACAAACAAAAGTGAAGTTTGAGGACAACTGGCAGGCCTCAACATGTGAGGCACCACTGCACCAGGTGTCAAAAAACAAACCAGCCTAACAACTCAGAACACTGTTAAATCAATACAACATTTCAGCTCAAGAAGATTTCATATAAACATGATGCTATACCAACCATTCTGGTCCGAAGTTGAGTGTCTGAGTTTCTGCCATTCTTCCTAGAACTTCTATTGGAAGGAAAGGGCCAAAATGATTAGCCTAATACAATGCAATATTTTTCTTGGAAAGGTATTCAAATCAAATTGTATTGGTCACATACACATATTCAGCAGATGTTACTGCGGGTGTAGCAAAATGCAAGGACATAATTCAACATCCTTTGATCAACACACAAAAGGGCAATTACTAATTAATCTGCTGATGGAATTGAAAATCTTCGATCCCATTTCTCTTTCTGCCACAGATTAGACCCAAATTCTGATTTAAGGTCATTAGATGGTGACAAATATTGCATCACCCGATCCTCTGTCAGGTACATAATAACAATTATTTAGGTAATTGCCAGAGCCATGTACTGTATATAGTCTGTATATGAAATAGATCTTTAAAGCTTTCTTTATTAAGGACTTGTTGACAGTTCATAATCACACTGAAATGTACAGTGCATTCTGAAAGTATTCAGAACCCTTGACTTTTTTACAGCCTTGTTCTAAAATGAATTAAATATTATGTTTCCTCAATCTACACACAATAACCCATAATGACGAAGCAAAACATGTTTAGAAATTATTGAAACATTTAAAAACCAAACAGAAATACCTTATTTACATAAGAATTCAGACCCTTTGCTATGAGACTCAAAATTGAGCTCAGGTGAATACTGTTTACATTGATCATCCTTAAGATGTTTCTACAACTTGATTGGAGTCCACCTGTGGTAAATTCAATTGATTGGACATGATTTGGAAAGGCACACACCTGTCTAGATAAGGTCCCACAGTTGACAGTGCATATCAGAGCAAAAACCAAGCCATGAGGTCGAAGGAATTGTCCATAGAGCTCCGAGACAGAATTGTTTCAAGGCACAGATCTGGGGAAGGGTACCAAAAAATGTCTGCAGCATTGAAGGTCCCCAAGAACAGTGACCTCCATCATTCTTACATGGAAGAAGTTTGGAACCACCACGAGTCTTCCTAGAGCTGGCCGCCGGCCAAACTGAGCAGTCAGGGGAGAAGGGCCTTGGCCAGGGAGGTGATTAAGAACCCGATGGTCACTCTGACAGAGTTCCTCTGTGGAGATGGGAGAACCTTCCAGAAGGACAACCATCTCTGCAACACTCCACCAATCAGGCCTTTATGGTAGAGTGGCCAGACGGAAGCCACTCCTCAGTAAAAGGCACATGACAGCCCGCTTGGAGTTTGCCAAAAGGCACCCAAAGGACTCAGACCATGAGAAACAAGATTCTCTGGTCTGATGATACCAAGATTGAACTCTTTGGCCTGAATGACAAGCATCATGTCTGGAGGAAACCTGGCACAATCCCTACAGTGAAGCATGCTGGTGGGAGCATCATGCTGTGGGGATGTTTTTCAGCGGCAGGGACTGGGAGACTAGTCAGGATCGAGGGAAAGATAAATGGAGCACAGAGCAAAGTACAGAGAGATCCTTGATGAAAACCTGCTCCAGAGCGCTCAGAACCTCAGACTGGCGTGAAGGTTCACCTTCCAACAGGACAACGACCCTAAGCACACAGCCAATACAATGCAGGAGTGGCTTTGGGACAAGTCTCTGAACGTCCTTGAGTGGCCCAGACAGAGCCCGGTCTTGAACCCGATCGAACATCTCTGGAGACCTGAAAATAGCTGTGCAACGATGCTCCCTATCCAACCTGACAGAGCTTGAGAGGATCTGCAGAGAAGAATGGGAGAAACTCACCAAATACAGGTGTGCCAAGCTTGTAGCATCATACCCAAGAAGTCTGTAGTCGCTGAGTAACGGGTCTGAATACTTATGCAAATGTGATAGTAAAAAAATAATTGCTTTGACAATATGGGGTATTGTGTGTAGATTGAGGGGGGGGGGAAATGTAATCAATTTTAGAATAAAGCTGTAACGTAACAAAATGTGTAAAAAGTCAAGGGGTTTGAATACTTTACGAATGCACATTGTGCCTCCAATTTAAATAAATGTATCAATTATTGTACAGTATAATAATTTGTTCTAGTAATGATTATTTAGTGCAAACAATACCAGCTGTTTTAGAAATAAAGATAGTGACACTTAAAACAATCAAGCCGGGTGTTGGTGTTTTTCTCTCGTGTAACCTTTATTTAACTAGGCAAGTGAGTTAAGAACAAATTCTCATTCACAATGACGGCCTACCCCGGCCAAACCCAGACCACGCTGGGCCAATTGTGCGCCGCTCTATGGGACACCCAATCACGGCCGGATGTGATACAGCCTGGATTCGAACCAAGGACTGTATTGACGCCTCTTGCACTGAGATGCAGTGCCTTAGACCGATGCGTCCGTGTCAACTATTTAACTGTGCTAGAATGCTTAAAAGGCCGCAAAAAGATTACATTGCGGTTATCGGTATTGTTTTTTTTGTTGGCAAAAACAATATCGGATATCGGCCAAAAATGTAACTTCGGTGCATCCCTATGCCTGTAGCGCAACCTTTGAGGTATCATTATATGTATATATATATATATATATATATATATATATACACACACACACACACTACCATCCAAAAGTTTGCAGTTAATTAGAAATGTCCTTGTTTTTGAAAAGCAAAGCATTTCTTGTCCATTAAAATATCTAATTGATCAGAAATACAGTGGACATCGCTAATGTTGTAAATGACTATTGTAGCTGGAAACGGCTGATTTTCCATGGAATATCTACATAGGCGTCCAAGTTCATTGTTTTAAAAGGCTAATTGATCATTAGAAAACCCTTCTGCAATTATGTTAGCACAGCTGAAAACTGTTGTTCTGATTAAAGAAGTAACAAAACTGTCCTTCTGACTAGTTGAGTATCTGGAGCTGAAATGTCTTGAGTCAATAAGTATTCAACACCTTTGTTATGGCAAGCCTAAATACATTCTGAATTTAAATTGTGATTAACAAGTAACATAAGTTCAATGGACTCAGTCTGCACAATAGTGTTAAACATGATTTTTGAATGACTACCTCATCTTTGTACCCCACACATACAGATAATTGTAAGGTCCCTCTGTCGAGCAGTGAATTTCAAACAGATTCAACTACAAAGACCAGGGAGGTTTTCCAATGCCTCGCAAAGAGCACCCATTGGTGGATGGGTAAAAAAAATAAAAATCAGACATTGAATATCCCTTTGAGCATGATGAAGTTAATCATTACACTTTGGATAGTGTATCAATACCCACAGTACAAAGATAAAGGCGTCCTTCCTAACTCAGTTGCCGGAGGAAGGAAAACAGTCAGGGATTTCACCATATTGCACCATTAAGCATCGTGGTGGCTGCATCATGTTACGGGTATATTTGTCATCGTTAAGGACTGGGGAGCTTTTTAGGATAAAAAATGAAACGGAATTGAGCTAAGCACAGGCAAAATCCTAGAGGAAAAGCTGGTTCAGTCTGCTTTCCATCAGACACTGGGAGTTGAACACACCTTCCAGCTGGGCAAAAACCTAAAACACAAGGCCAAATCTACACTCAAATTGTTTACCAAGACAGTGAATTTTCCTGAGTGGCAGAGTTACAGTTTGGACTTATCTACTTGAAAATCCATGGCAAAACCTGAAATGGTTGTCTTGCAATGATCAACAACCATTCTGACAGAGCTTGAAGAATTTTGAAAAGAATAATGGGCAAATGTACAATCCAGGTGTGCAAAGCTTTTAGAGACTTACCCAAAAAGACTCACAGCTGTAATTGCTGCCAGAGGTGCTTCTACAAAGTATAACTCAGGGATGTGAATACTTATGTAAATAGGGTAGTGTGTGTAGATGGGTGAGAATTATTTATTTATTTATATATATATATATAAATGTTCAATTCAGGCTATAAAACAAAAACTTGGAATAAGTCAAGGGGTATGAATACTTTGAAGGCACTGTAGCTAAAGTTCACAGATCAGTTAGATATAATGACCCGTAGTCAGCCTAAAGGTATGTTTAAACCACAATCTGTCTAGCCAGATAGCTATAGAATAAACCGTGTTGTTGAACTTCCCACCTGTTGCAAGCCACATATGGGCTACAACCAATCAACATTAGAATTTTAATTCATTATTTATGGCGACAAAAAAAAAAAGATCAAGCTGCAACTTCTGTAAAGATCCTGGGCCACAACAGCCCTAGTGAAGAATGGAGACTAGTCACAAATTATTGATTAGATGCCGTATTATGTCACTCTAAATAGCCTGTGACTTAGGCTCCTGTAGTCCATTATTGGGCTAACGTTGCTCCTTATAGTCCAAGGCCCGTACATGTTCTGTTTAGAGGCGAATTGTCTCTAGCAGCCAAAACTGTAATCTAAACATGAATAAATTCTCAATTGTGGTAAGGTTCTAGAAACATAAAGCCCTCTAGTTTCACATCCAAATTATTTCACAAACGCTAAATATACACTTACTGTACACTGTTTTAACCGGTAAACCAGCCTAGAGTATTTTTCAGTGACAACACGTTTGTGGGGTCCATTTTCCGTTTACATACTGGTGTTCAAGACGCAGATGGCTAATTAGAACAGTTACGCCTCCGTCTTCTGTAAACAAGCGCTGTAAACATGGAAATATGGCCGTATGGGAACCCGAACGCTATAAAGCGGTGTAGTAATAGAACCTTTTGTTTGTTGAAAATGATTTGTTGCTGATATAAAAGATTTGATTTGGGTTTCCAAAACAGTAACGCAAGTGATGCGTTTTTAACGTTCTTAATGAGCGTCGGGACTCATAACAAAAATCCTGACCAGAAGATACTATATTATAGTCAATAGGGCTGAAGGTAGTTAGCGTCTATGGATGGTTTAGTTTGTGAGTGATATAAATGCATATTAAATATTCAAGTTTCAACCAGCTAATATTTGGACTGTTGGCTAGTTAGGTTTCGAAGTAGTCTGACTATCAATGTCAAGCTCAAATTATTTCTATATGCATGTCTATGTCTGTATCACGTTATTATAAAATAAGGAACTTGACAAATTAGCTGTCTGGCAAACAACAAACTGTACTTCTTAAATAAGTTTAATAAATTGCATAAACGCTTTATATCTATTCCAAACAATGATTTATATACAAGTTTACCTCATTGATTCCAACACGAGCTACAGTAGCTAGCTAGTAGCTAACTAAGGTTAGCTTCCCATATGGCTGGTCATAATTAGCTTGATAATCCGACTGACACACATTCCCATACGTAACTTTAGTTACCTAGATGCTAGCTAGTGAGTTGGCAATACAAACTAGCTAACGTTAGCAAGCTAGATATGTTACTTAACGTTATAATGACAATAGACATTAGCTATAAAATAAGTTAAACGTTAGATAGCTAACGTTAGCCAACTAAACAAATGTTGGCTAACCTTCTGACATTTAACATAGCCTAGCCACAATGTGCAACTGTGCTACCAAGCTGTTTGGCAAGCTAGCTAAGTAACTGCATGACAGCTAACTAGCTAGTTAATCAAGTTGATAGCATAATAGTTAACGTTATAGCTATTGTATTTAACCATAACTATTGATACGCTGTTATATAGCTAGCTAGAACAGTAACCTGTGCTAACTGGTCGACATAACTAACTAGAGAACTTTGTTTTACAAAACTTTTAGTAACGATCGATCACTGATCAGTAATTTCTACGAAAATGCTAAGCTTCTCAAAAGGAAAACAAACAAAGAGTCATACTGTTACAAAATCGCACAGAAGTATTGTGAGCTGACACGAGTTCACGCTTAACCCCCAAACCTCCGTCCGGCCTACGAGCCTTCCGCTACAAGAGGTTCTCGTTGAAACACTTCCCATCTCGCTCCGAATCGAATGCTGTGCCACCACATACTTGAGGCCGAAGCCTCAAGGCCAAGCAAACATGCTGGTATAACAACACTCATAAACGCGTTGAAATCGCGGAAACTGGGATCTTTAGCATCGTGAATACTTATTTCGATAGTTTAGCTTTATTTTATAGCAAAACTGTGCATTTAATCTTCGCTGTCTTACCTCTGCTTTTACTGACAGCACAGGGTTTATTTGTATTCGAGTTGTGTGTGGCTCTCTCTCCGTTTCCACAAGATGGCTGAGAATGGGTCACATGACAATACATATCCCGATAAAGACCCGTATGCCAAAGAAAGATTCGCTGACAGCATATTTTGCAAAGTACAAATCGTACTGAATGTATCTGTATTATTTCTGTACGTGTAGACTAAACTATGACTGAAGAACATCTTATGTTAGTATTATTCTGACCAAATATTGTAGAAGTTACAGAATTACATCTGATTAAGTGCATCATTGTAAACATCATGCATGCATACATAAGATGATACAATCCATGCATTGGCCCTTTTTGCACAAACTCTTTTGACCTATCACATACGCTGCTGCTACTGTTTATTATTTACCATGTACATATTTAGCTCAGTTACCTCGTACCCATGCACATAGACTTCGTTACTGGTACCACGTGTATATATTTCTCTCTTTTTTTCTCTGCACTGCTGGGAAGGGCCCGTAAGTAAGCATTTCACTGTTAGTCTACACCTGTTGTTTACGAATCATGTGACAAATACAATTTGATTTGATACACATCAGAGTTCCCCTCTTCGTTTCTGATTACATTTACAGATGAATTACCTGTTATAGTTTAACTTTACCATGTCATGATCTTGTGAACAAAAACTTAGCAAATTCAACGATAAATATGAATGATTGCTGATGGACTACAATGCTAAAATTAAAAAATATATATATAAACGTTTTCTTGTATTATGGAATACTTGGCTTAGGCCAAATATACGTATCAAAGATAGTAACTAACGAGATGCTATTTGTGGTGTCACAGAGACATCTAGTGGTCAATATTATAAACGGAAGCGCGATAACTGCTTAGCTAGCTAGCGCTACATAATTTGACATTTGAGATCGACACGAGGGAGAGCGGTTGTTAACTCTGGGCGACGGTACGGAATACAACAAGTAAACACAAATATTAAGTTGACAACAGTTAGCAGTAACTAACAACACATATACATATCACAGTACCCCGTGTATTTCAAAGTAATGAACGACAAGTGGATCAATAGATAGCTTCCAATCGTTGAAACGCATTTCTAACAAGCTAACTTAACTAGCTAACGTTAGCTTGCTAGAGCTGCGTGTGCTGTCAAAACGACCTATACCCAATCAAAGCTTAGTAAGCTAGCTACACATGATATATAGTGTAATAACAAATAGGGGAATGGGTGATACCTTGTCAGTTGTACAACTGAATGCATTCAACTGAAATGTGTCTTCCGCATTT
The DNA here is from genome assembly GCF_045679555.1 of Salvelinus alpinus. Lineage (NCBI taxonomy): Eukaryota > Metazoa > Chordata > Actinopteri > Salmoniformes > Salmonidae > Salvelinus > Salvelinus alpinus. The sequence continues at coordinate 19,544,452 of NC_092115.1, forward strand.
AACCCAACCCCTCTGAATCAGATAGGCGCGGGGGCTGCCATAATCGACATCAACGTCTTCGGCGCCAGGGGAACAATGGGTAAACTGCCTTATTCAGGGGCAGAACGGCAGATTTTTACCTTGTCAGCTCCGGGATTTGATCCAGCAACTTTTCGGGAACTGGCCCAACGCTGAAAACTTAAGTCTAATTTACTTGGTTAAAAGTAAAGGTGCGTCTGATGATGCATGACTTAGTGGGCTGGCTAGCTAGCTAACAACGATTCCATGGCATGTTGATGTCTGTTCAGAAACATTGTTGATCACGTGCAATTCGGAATATTTATTGTTCTAATTTTACTGCACAATAGGCTGTATCACACCCGGCGGTGATCGGGAGTACCATAGGGCGGCGCACAATTGGCCCAGCTTCATTGTAAATACGAATTTGTTCTTAACTGGCTTGCCTAGTTAAATAAAGGTTAGATGAAAAAAAACAAATTAAATCATATTTGTTGTTTAGATAACACTGACGTTACATATTTAACAGGGGCACCTTATCATCTAGGAATCTGAATTTTCAAAATACAAACCATAAAAAACTGTGTTTTTAACCATTTCACCTACAATACGTTTTATATTGAAAGTTAACAGTGGGTTTTTGCATCAATAGTGTGATAAGGGTTGTGCAACTATAGTTTTTCTTCACACAAAATACATTAGTGCAACACTTTAGGCAGAAAATATTTTTCATCAGTAGACAACAGAAGTCAAATGCCATTTGGCAAGCAGCCACACACATAGCTAAGTAAATTAGTTTACGATGAAAAAGCTATGTATTTTTTGTTGTTGTTGCAAAAACGTGCATGGCCATCATATGTCTAATGTTTATCATAGAAATAATGTAGTCAGCTACATTTCCTGATATTGTGCTTGAAGTTAAAGTTGCATTTGAACTTGCTACGTGGAAAAACTACACCGCAGGAAAGTAGCCTACGCATCAGAGAGCTGTCTGGTGATCGATCGAAGAGCAAATCAAATCAAATGTATTTATATAGCTCTTCTTACATCAGCTGATATGTAAGTGCTGTACAGAAACCCAGCCTAAAACCCCAAACAGCAAGCAATGCAGGTGTAGAAGCACGGTGGCTAGGAAAAACTCCCTAGAAAGGCCAAAACCTAGGAAGAAACCTAGAGAGGAACAAGGCTATGAGGGGTGGCCAGTCCTCTTCTGGCTGTGCCGGGTGGAGATTATAACAGAACATGGCCAAGATGTTCAAATGTTCATAAATGACCAGCATGGTCAAATAATAATAATCACAGTAGTTGTCGAGGGTGCAACAGGTCAGCACCTCAGGAGTAAATGTTAGTTGGCTTTTCATAGCCGATCATTAAGAGTATCTCTACCGCTCCTGCTGTCTCTAGAGAGTTGAAAACAGCAGGTCTGGGACAGGTAGCACGTCCAGTGAACAGGTCAGGGTTCCATAGCCACAGGCAGAACAGTTGAAACTGGAGCAGCAGCACGGCCAGATGGACTGGGGACAGCAAGGAGTCATCATGCCAGGTAGTCCTGAGGCATGGTCCTAGGGCTCAGGTCCTCCGAGAGAGAGAAAGAAAGAAAGAGAGAACTAGAGAGAGCATACTTAAATTCACACAGGACACCGGATAAGACAGGAGAAATACTCCAGATATAACAGACTGACCCAAGCCCCCCGACACAAACTACTGCAGCATAAATACTGGAGACTGAGACAGGAGGGGTCAGGAGACACTGTGGCCCCATCCGATGATACCCCCAGACAGGGCCAAACAGGCAGGATATAACCCCACCCACTTTGCCAAAGCACAGCCCCCACACCACTAGAGGGATATCTTCAACCACCAACTTACCATCCTGAGACAAGGCCGAGTATAGCCCACAAAGATCTCCGCCACGGCACAACCCAAGGGGGGGGGGGGCGCCAACCCAAACAGGAAGATCACGTCAGTGACTCAACCCACTCAAGTGACACACCCCTCCTAGGGACGGCATGGAAGAGCACCAGTAAGCCAGTGACTCAGCTCCTGTAATAGGGTTAGAGGCAGAGAATCCCAGTGGAGAGAGGTGAACCGGCAAGGCAGAGACAGCAAGGGCAGTTCGTTGCTCCAGAGCCTTTCCGTTCACCTTCACACTCCTGGGCCAGACTACACTATATGACCTACTGAAGAGATGAGTCTTCAGTAAAGACTTAAAGGTTGAGACCGAGTCTGCGTCTCTCACATGGGTAGGCAGAACATTCCATAAAAATTGAGCTCTATAGGAGAAAGCCCTTCCTCCAGCTGTTTGCTTAGAAATTCTAGGGACAATTAGGAGGCCTGCGTCTTGTGACCGTAGCGTACGTGTAGGTATGTACGGCAGGACCAAATCGGAAAGATAGGTAGGAGCAAGCCCATGTAATGCTTTGTAGGTTAGCAGTAAAACCTTGAAATCAGGCGCCATGCATGGGGCCATGCATGGGGCCATGCATGGGCCATGCATGGGCCAGGGAGAGCATAGGCCAACACACTTGGGACTCAGGCCCACCCACTGAGGAGCCAGACCCAAGCCAATCAAAATTAGTTTTCACAGGAAAGGGCTTTATTACAGACGAATACTCCTCAGTTTCATCAGCTGTCAGAGTGACTGGTCTCAGACGATCCCGCAGGTGAAGAAGCTGGATGTGGAGGTCCTGAGCTGGCGTGGTTACATGAGGTACTGCCAAATTTGCTAAAACGACTTTAGTCGGCTAATAGTAAAGAAAATAACATTCAGTTGTCTTGCAACAGCACTGGGGGACATTCCTGCAGTCAGCATGCCAATTTCACGCATTGTGTTTTGTAACAAAACTGCACATTTTAGAGTGGCCTTTTATTGTTTCCAGCACAAGGTGCACCTGTGTAATGATCATGCTGTTTAATGAGCTTCTTGATATGACATACCAGTCAGGTGGATGGATTTTCTTGGCAAAGGAGAAATACTGACTAACAGGGATGTAAAAAAAAAAATGGTGCACCAGATGTGAGAGAAATAATAATTTTCTGCGCATTGAAAAATTCTGGGATCTTTTATTTCAGCTGATGAAACATGGGACCAACACTTTAGATGTTGCGTTTATATTTTTGTTCAGTTTATGTTTTCGTGGCATGGTAAGCAAGAGTCTGATAACCAACATAATGGTAGTCAATTTGTTGTTGGACTACGAAGAAAATCTCATAATTCCAGCGCCGTCTATCGTGGCTCGTTGGTCTAGGGGTATGATTCTCGCTTAGGGTGCGAGAGGTCCCGGGTTCAAATCCCGGACGAGCCCTCATTTTTATACTTCTCACACTTTCTTTTATAATTTTAGCGTACATGTAATTATATTTCAAACAAAATATGCAGAAAGAATATGCAGAAATTATCAAACAAAATTGAGATTCAGATGGTTTTAGGCCCTTGTAATTACATTGAGGTGATTACACACCAATTGCACACACAGGTGGAAGCAGAATACACAAACAAAAGGGGTTGTTAAATATGCGAATATGTTGTCCTAACTTGTTGTTCGCTTTCGTTTCTGTCAGTTTAGGGCAAAGGTTTAGAATAATTTAGAATGAGATTATGTTAAACCAGGTAATTTCAATTAATATCATACTCTGATTCTAGTTTTGGTAAAGCGTTTAGAGCAAATGTGGCAAGATTATTGTTTATTTCATTTTTATACAACGGGTTGGTCTATTCCTGAATGCTGATTGGTTAAAAGCGCATTCCAGCCGTTGTCTATTCCACAAGTTACCACCGGCTAAATCTATGATGTTAAAATTCCTATTTACTCTGTTCTATCTGACTGCGCAATCTACTGTCTCATTAGCCTCCACTATAAAAAGCATCTGGACATTATCTCACATTTCTGTTAGACTAACATTTAGTTTTCAACAGCAGAGATTTGTATAAACCTTGCTGTCTGTCTCTCTGACATTTGCAACATTGTTTCAATGTTCAAATAGTAATGGACGTGTAGGGGTCGGGAGTCGGGACGAGAGAGAGAAGAGAGAGATGCAGGCAGCGTTTCTCAGCAAGTCGAGATCATGAATCAGCTGGCATCATTTTTATGGATATAGACAAAGAAATGTCAATTGAAAAAAAGTCAAACGAAACGAAGTGCAGCTAGTTTGGAGTCTTTCCAGCTTCAGTTTTAAGTTATTGTGTTAGCTTGTGGATAGACGAAATAGTATGAGTAAATTAATCAAAATAACATTTTTAGTGAAAATATGTCAATCATTATTTTAATATGTTGGTAACCCTTTGTAAAAACAAAAGTGATCATGCTCGCAAAGCCGGTGTTTGGAAGATATATTGGCACAGTTTGCCGGCCCGAGACGAACAACACCAGTGCCAATATACCTTCCAAACACCGGCTTTACGGGCATGATCATTTTTGTTTTTACAACGGTTACCAACATATTAAAATTGGAAGATATATTGGCACAGTTTGCCGGCCCGAGACGAACAACACCAGTGCCAATGTACCTTCCAAACACCGGCCTCTCGGGAATTATCACTTATGTCTAATGTTTGTTTTCTCCGATGTTTTTTGATCACAGAGAGAAAAAGATTTGACCCCGACGTGATTTGAACACGCAACCTTCTGATCTGGAGTCAGACGCGCTACCGTTGCGCCACGAGGTCTAAAACCACAGGGTGGATGTTCAGTTATTTGACTGTGCTATGCAGTTTGTGTTCCACGTCTATTTTGTCACAGTTTGCTATCACTGTACAGTGAATGGTAGCAGACTACAAACAAGAAGGAAAAATGCTGGGCTGTTTTGCTCCAGCAATATTCCATTGTAGTTTACTTGGAGCAACTACAGTGTTCCATTCATTAAGGATCAAAGTGTTGGCAATGAGAGAGGCTGCTGAATTTAATCCTCAACCATGTATATAAACCGTGCAGTGGGCACACAAACTCACTAGGATTGTGTGACCATAGCATAAAACTCCAAAGTAGTTATCCCACTCCACTATTTCTGTTGACAATGTTCAAATTTATAACATTTTGATCTGAGATGTATGGCCGGTTAGCTCAGTTGGTTAGAGCGTCGTGCTAATAACGCGAAGGTCGCGGGTTCGATACCCGTACTGGCCACTACCTTTTCCTTTCATGTATCACAAGTTGAGCCATTAGTGTATTTGGTACTGTATGCGCTTGTATGTGTCATTAAATGCTAAAAGCAACAAAGATTTACACAAATCATGTCTTAAAATACATCCCACTAGGGCTGTGCTGATTATTAATGATTCATTGTCATGCAAATGGCCACAGTTATTGTCATAATTGTATTTTTGGTTAAAATAAATGTTTTGAGCTTGTAATGCATCATAATGCATCTTTGAAAAAATTCGCTACAACATACAGTGTCCTCAGAAGGTATTCACACCTCTTAACTTTTTCCATATTTGGTTGTGTTACAGCCTGAATATAAAATTGATTAAATATAGATGTTTTTGTCATTGGCCTACACACAATACCCCATAATGTCAAAGTGGAATTATGTTTTTCCAAATTAATTAAAAATGAAAAGCTGATATGTCTTGAGTCAATAAGAATGCAACCCCTTTGTTATGGCAAGCCAAAATAACGGTTGAACTATCGTAGGCTAATGCGATTAGCATGAGGTTGTAAGTAACAAGAACATTTCCCAGGACATAGACATATCTGATATTGGCAGAAAGCTTAAATTCTTGTTAATCTAACTGCACTGTCCAATTTACAGTAGCTATTACAGTGAAAGAATACCATGCTATTGTTTGAGGAGAGTGCACAGTTATGAACTTGAAAAGTTATTAATAAACCAATTAGGCACATTTGGGCAATCTTGATACAACATTTGAACAGAAATGCAATGGTTCATTGGATCAGTCTAAAACTTTGTGTAACAGTTTAACTTTAGTCTGTCCCCTCGAACCGGGTGCGAACCAGGGACCCTCTGCACACATCAACAACAGTCACCCACGACGCATCGTTACCCATCGCTCCATAAAAACGCAGCCCTTGCAGAGCAAGGGGAACCACTACTTCAAGGTCTCAAAGCGAGTGACGTCACCGATTGAAACGCTATTAGCGCACACCACCGCTAACTAGCTAGCCATTTCACAACGGTTACATTTGCACATACACTGCTGCCATCTAATGGCCAAAATTGAGCCTGGGCTGGAATAATTCACTATGGCCTTTCTCTTGCATTTCAAAGATGATGGTACAAAGAAAATACAAAAAAAACGGTTGGTTTTTCTTTGTATTTTCTTTTACCAGATCTTTTGTGATATATTCTCCTACATTAATTTCACATTTCAAAGACTTCGAAGTGTTTCCTTTAAAATCGTATCAAGAATAAGCATATCCTTGCTTCAATACCTGAGCTACAGGCAGTTAGATTTGGGTATGCCATTTTAGGCAAAACATTTTTTTAAAGGGCGGATCCTTAAGATATTTTTATCTGTCTCCTAGAGATGAACGTACTTTGGTGCGAAAAGTGCAAATCAATCCCAGAACAACAGCAAAGGACCTTGTGAAGATGCTGGAGGAAACAGGTACAAAAGTATCTATATCCACAGTAAAAATGAGTCCTATAGCGATGTAACCTGAAAGGCCGCTCAGCAAGGAAGAAGCCACTGCTCCAAAACCACCATAAAAAAGCCAGACTACGGTTTGCAACTGCACATGGGGACAAAGATCGTACTTTTTGGAGAAATATCCTCTGGTCTGATGAAACAAAAATAGAACTGTTTGGTCATAATGACCATTGTTATGTTTGGAGGAAAAAGGGGGAGGCTTGCAAGCCGAAGAACACCATCCCAACCGTGAAGAACAGCATCATGTTGTGGGGGTGCTTTGCTGCAAGAGGGACTGGTGCACTTCACAAAATAGATGATATCATGAGGAAGGAACATTTTTGGATATATGGAAGCAACATCTCAAGACATCAGTCAGGAAGTTAAAGCTTGGTCACAAATGGGTCTTCCAAATGGACATTGACCCCAAGCATACTTCCAAAGTTGTGGCAAAATGGCTTAAGGACAACAAAGTCAAGGTATTGGAGTGGCCATCACAAAGCCCTGACCTCAATCCTATAGAACATTTGTGGGCAAAACTGAAAAAGCGTGTGCGAGAAAGAAGGCCTACAAACCTGACTCAGTTACACCAGCTCTGTATACTTACTGTCACTTTGTGCATCTCTCTTTCAGATCTGCCATGCACTCCACCATTGGCTGACAGCCTCACCCAGAAGTGCATACTCTGGGCCTATCAAGACTGACAAAGCAGAGATGGGTGGCTGACAAGGAAAAATAAAACAACATGCACTCACACACATTATGCACAATGTAAATAAGTTGTAATTACTTGTTTGTTTAATGTTTGCTCCATTTTATTTTAGGATTGGAGATATCTACTCCTTCATATCCATTCTCAATATCTACATAATTACTCTAAATATCTATCAAATCAAAGTGTGAATGATAATATTGTAAAAGACTATGTCTTAATGTTTACAGTTTGAGGAATTTCTGTGTGCTTTTTTCTGAGTTGAAAAACATGTCTCTGTCTCACATACACATATTAGATCCAATGTAAATAAATTGTAATAAGTTGTTTATTTTATGTATGCTACATTTTATTTGAGGAAAATATCTGCAATAAATACATTCACAGTTAAAGCAATGTCTTTGGTTTATTGGATATTTCTCTGAATACAATGTGTGACCAGAAGGAAGTTGGCAGACCTGCAACCCTTGGACTGTGTATAGGTTTTGTCATCTGGAGCTGAAGAATAGAAATGTGGGGCGGAAGAGTGCAGTTTAAAGGTTTATCATTAATAACTGACACATTTCTATAATGAATACATTAGAATAATAATACATAAGAGTGACCAGTAGTTACTGTATTGTGATTGTTTATTGTTTTATTTACTCAATCAAGTAGTGCCCCAAGGAGGGATCGAACCGTGTCTCAAAAGCAGCAGAAAAGGTCAAATAAGGTCACCAAAATCTCTGTTACGCCTATACACGACTGGCCCCTGCGTGTTTGGCAATCGTGATAAAGACTACACTACAGAACCTGACAGCTAAAGGCCAAAAGTAGTTCTAAAGAATGGGAGTGGCTACAACCTTACCACCCATAATATCCCAAAGTAGCCCTAGCTAGGCCTATAGGATAAGTAAATTAAGTGATTTATCAAGATTATGGCTATACCGTTATTAGCATATTGGACTAGTTATTTCAATAAATTGTCTAGGATGACTACTTGCACTCACAGACATTCTTCAATCCCAATCCTTTATATTCACAATGCCAGAGAATTCCCTGCTCAGCATTTTCATGTTGCACACTAGCAAGTGATGTCCACTACAGGGCTGAGTTGGAGGGAGGGGTGGCTCAAATTTCTCATGCCTTATACATTAAAAGAGTGTGTGTGACCAAGCAAATGTGGCTTAGCTGTCTGCAAACTGGGCAGATAGGCCCACACATTGAATAACCTAACCAAGGATGGTTTCAACAAATTTTTATGATCAACTTTTGTCAGACCTCATATTATAGGGTTCAGACATATCTATTGGATGTTTACTTAGAAGGGTTTTCTGCTTTGTGGTGGTGGAGGTCTAAATCAGGAAAGTTGCTGAGGTTTTGCTTATTAATCCATTATGATACAGTATAATTAACCATAGCATGTAATTGTCAAAGGACTGTGTCCCTTGTTGACTGGTATTTGGAAATGTGTATCCTAGGACCTAATGTACTGTAAAATAGTTTAATCATTTAGATAATCAGAAACCTTTGTACAGCCATACTCAATTGGCGAACTGCGGTCCGCATCCAGACCCAGAGAGGGGTCAATACGGACCGCGGGAACTCAGTTGGGCTTTCAGCTTACTCTACAAAGTTGTAATAGTAGAATGCACAATTTCTAAATTTGGTAGTACATCAGTAGTTTTCCTCTTGTTGTGTCAGTCATTGCAAACCATTAATGAGCCATTTATGACAGTTGGATCAACTGTCAGCTAATATTTTTTAGGTAGGTGTTTAAACCCATTGATTTTGTTGTAATGTTTGAGTCACTCAGATATCACATGAACACATGGCAAAATGTATAGAATTGCAGGAAATGAGCTGTAAATCTGCTAAATTCTCTCCACCAACAAGAGGGGTGTGAACAGTTTGTGTCAAGAACAGTACTTGTGGCCATAGAAATAGACGTGGCGTATGTTGCTGAGGGGGTGGGGGGAGGGGAGGGGAGGGGAGGTCGCATGGGTCGCGAGGTGGGGGTTTGTTACTGCGCTTATAAATGACAATATCCATACAGCCCTTTGTCACCTGGGAAATCTGTGTTACCGGACCTTCTCAAATAGTATTTGAGTATCCCTGCCTTAATCTAAATTATAATAGACATTTCATCACAAGGGGCAAATACAGCGATTGTCTGTACTGCCCAATCATATTAATTTGACCAATCAGGAACGTCCTTTCAAACTCAGTGTTTTTACCTTTGATATAAGCCTCCTTAGCGCAGTAGGTAGTGCGTCAGTCTCATAATCTGAAGGTCGTGAGTTCGATCCTCACAGGGGGCATTGACTTTTTCATGTACCTCTTTTTAGCTTTTGCAAGATTGTATTACACATGCCCTATCCCAAAACAACTCCCATCCCTTAGCCCTACGGACTAGGCAATTGCGTAGGAGAAAACTGCAGTACTAAGCAGATTCTATTTCCTTGATCCTCAGTCTGTGTGACCTATTGACATTTTCATAGTAAAGTACGGACATATACAATGTCTGTTTTGATGACTGTTTTTGTCCACCAACTAGTTATATCTCATAGAGCCTGACCGATATGGCTTTTTCTTCGTCTGATTACAATTTTTGGGGCGACAAAACTTACCGATACTGATATACAGTGGGGAGAACAAGTATTTGATACACTGCCGATTTTGAAGGTTTTCCTACTTACAAAGCATGTAGAGGTCTGTAATTTTTATCATAGGTACACTTCAACTGTGAGAGACGGAATCTAAAACAAAAATCCAGAAAATCACATTGTATGATTTTTAAGTAATTAAATTGCATTTTATTGCGTGACATAAGTATTTGATCACCTACCAACCAGTAAGAATTCCGGCTCTCACAGACCTGTTAGTTTTTCTTTTAGAAGCCCTCCTGTTCTCCACTCATTACCTGTATTAACTGCACCTGTTTGAACTTGTTACCTGTATAAAAGACACCTGTACACACACTCAATCAAACAGACTCCAATCTCTCCACAATGGCCAAGACCAGAGAGCTGTGTAAGGACATCAGGGATAAAATTGTAGACCTGCACAAGGCTGGGATGGGCTACAGGACAATAGGCAAGCAGCTTGGTGAGAAGGCAACAACTGTTGGCGCAATTATTAGAAAATGGAAGATGTTCAAGATGACGGTCAATCACCCTCGGTCTGGGGCTCCATGCAAGATCTCACCTCGTGGGGCATCAATGATCATAAGGAAGGTGAGGGATCAGCCCAGAACTACACGGCAGGACCTGGTCAATGACCTGAAGAGAGCTGGGACCACAGTCTCAAAGAAAACCATTAGTAACACACTACGCTGTCATGGATTGAAATCCTGCAGCGCACGCAAGGTCCCCCTGCTCAAGCCAGCGCATGTCCAGGCCCGTCTGAAGTTTGCCAATGACCATCTGGATGATCCAGAGGAGGAATGGGAGAAGGTCATGTGGTCTGATGAGACAAAAATAGAGCTTTTTGGTCTAAACTCCACTCGCCGTGTTTGGAGGAAGAAGAAGGTTGAGTACAACCCCAAGAACACCCTCCCAACCGTGAAGCATGGAGGTGGAAACATAATTCTTTGGGGATGCTTTTCTGCAAAGGGGACAGGACGACTGCACCGTATTGAGGGGAGGATGGATGGGGCCATGTATCGCGAGATCTTGGCCAAAAACCTCCTTCCCTCAGTAAGAGCATTGAAGATGGGTCGTGGCTGGATCTTCCAGCATGACAACGACCCGAAACACACAGCCAGGGCAACTAAGGAGTGGCTCCGTAAGAAGCATCTCAAGGTCCTGGAGTGGCCTAGCCAGTCTCCAGACCTGAACCCAATAGAAAATCTTTGGAGGGAGCTGAACGTCCGTATTGCCCACCGACAGCCCCGAAACCTGAAGGATCTGGAGAAGGTATGTATGGAGGAGTGGGCCAAAATCCCTGCTGCAGTGTGTGCAAACCTGGTCAATAACTACAGGAAACGTATGATCTTTGTAATTGCAAACAAAGGTTTCTGTACCAAATATTAAGTTCTGCTTTTCTGATGTATCAAATACTTATGTCATGCAATAAAATGCAAATTAATTACTTAAAAATCATACAATGTGATTTTCTGGATTTTTGTTTTAGATTCCGTCTCTCAGAGTTGAAGTGTACCTATGATAAAAATTACAGACCTCTACATGCTTTGTAAGTAGGAAAACCTTCAAAATCGGCAGTGTATCAAATACTTGTTCTCCCCACTGTATCTCCCAATCTAGGCTATTCTTTTACAGTGGTGGAAGAAATATATCTATATGTCACACTGAGTTCTCATAAATTGCCATCCAAAAAGGCAATGGTCAGAGAAATATGCTTCAACCTTTGATTTCGTACACTGTGACCATAATGACACATGTTAAAAATGGCCACAAGTGTTCAGATAAGCATGAGAGTCCCGTTTTTATTGGTTATCGATATGTCGGTAAAAGGCTAATATCGATGTATCAGTGAAATGAAGTTGAAGGCAAGTATTAATGAAGTTGAGAGCAAGTATTATGTGATATGACCCTACACAATGGTCATAAACTCAATTTTTATTGTTGTTGTTTTTGATGACAAATAATATTTGTGTTTGAAATCAAATTGACCAATCAGAAATGTTTTTTCAAAATGCCTCAGCGCAGTATGTAGCTATTTCATAATCTGAAGGTTGTCAATTCACTCCTCACAGGGGACAGGGTTTTTGGAGCTCTTCCAACCGAAGCAATACACATGACCATAGCCCCAACATGACCATACCCCACAAGACATGGCACCAGAGGTCTCTTCACAGTCCCCAAGTCCAGAACAGACTATGAGAGGTGCACAGTACACCCTGTTGCCTAGGCACGGAGAGCACTGTTCACTCTTGGAGATTAGCCCCTCGCTTTGCGCTGTTTGTTCTTACGGATGTCAGCCTAAAATGCTACTTCCAAAATGTGTATTGCTGAGTCTACCTTTAAGTCACACACCTTTTCAGCCCTGACAGCCATACAAGTTATTACAGGATCAGGGCTAGGGGTTGATTTGGGATTGGGCAACACTATTTTAAATAGAATTAAGTTGAAGGCAAGTATTATGTAAATTATTTTATGATTTCTAAAACTACTCTCAAGTCTACAAGTAAAATCCTTATCACAAGTGCGTAGTCTGTCAGTTTTGATGACCAATTAAAGTTGCATTTGATATTGAATTGACCAATCAGAAACCCTATTTCAAAATCAGTGGGGTTTGTTTTTAGCTACAAAACTCCTTAGCGCAGTAGGTAGTGTGTCATGCTCATAATCTGAAGGTTGTGAGTTTGATCCTCACAGGGGACAGGTATTTTGTAGAGGAGCAATACAACATGACCATAGCCTAGGCACTGAGAAGACTGTGTAGGTATAATATAAACTCAGAAAAAAAATGAACGTACTGTCAACTGCGTTTATTTTCAGCAAATTTAACATGTGTAAGTATTTGTATGAAAAATAACAACATTCAACAACTGAGACATAAACTGAACAAGTTCCACAGACATGTGACTAACAGAAATGGAGTAATGTGTCCCTGAACAAAGGGGGGGGGGTCAAAATCAAAAGTAACAGTCAATATCTGGTGTGGCCACCAGCTGCATTAAGTACTGCAGTGCATCTCCTCCTCATGGACTGCACCAGATTTGCCACATCTTGCTGTGAGATATTACCCCACTCTTCCACCAAGGCACCTGCAAGTTCCCGGACATTTCTGGGGGGAATGGAACTAGCCCTCACCCGCCGATCCAACAGGTCCCAGACGTGCTCAATGAGATTGAAATCCGGGCTCTTCACTGGCCATGGCAGAACACTGACATTCCTGTCTTGCAAGAAATCACGCACAGAACGAGCAGTATGGCTGGTGGCATTGTCATGCTGGAGGGTCATGTCAGGATGAGCCCGCAGGAAGGGTACCACATGAGGGAGGAGGATGTCTTCCCTGTAACGCACAGCATTGAGATTGTCTACAATGACAAGAAGCTCAGTCCGATGATACTGTGACACACCGCCCCAGACCATGATGGACCCTCCACCTCCAAATCGATCCCGCTCCAGAGTACAGGCCTCGGTGTAACGCTCATTCCTTTGACGATAAACGTGAATCCGACCATCACCCCTGGTGAGACAAAACCGCGACTCGTCAGTGAAGAGGGCTTTTTGCCAGTCCGGTCTGGTCCAGCGACGGTGGGTTTGTGCCCATAGGCGACGTTGTTGCCGGTGATGTCTGGTGAGGACCTGCCTTACAACAGGCCTGCAAGCCCTCAGTCCAGCCTTTCTCAGCCTATTGCGGACAGTCTGAGCACTGATGGAGGGATTGTGCTTTCCTGGTGTAACTCGGGCAGTTGTTGTTGCCATCCTGTACCTGTCCCGCAGGTGTGATGTTCAGATGTACCGATCCTGTGCAGGTGTTGTTACACGTGGTCTGCCACTGCGAGGACGATCAGCTGTCCGTCCTGTCTCCCTGTAGCGCTGTCTTAGGCGTCTCACGGTACGGACATTGCAATTTATGATCGGCTATGAAAAGCCAACTGACATTTACTCCTGGGGTGCTGACCTGTTGCACCCTCGACAACTACTTTGATTATTATTATTTGACCATGCTGGTCATTTATAAACATTTGAACATCTTGGCCATGTTCTGTTATAATCTCCACCCGGCACAGCCAGAAGAGGGCTGGCCACCCCTCATAGCCTGGTTCCTCTCTAGGTTTCTCCCTAAGTTTTGGCCTTTCTAGGGAGTTTTTCCTAGCCACCGTGCTTCTACACCTGCATTGCTTGCTGTTTGTGGTTTTAGGCTGGTTTTCTGTACAGCACTTTGAGATATCAGCTGATGTAAGAAGGGCTATATAAATACATTTGATTTGATTTGATTGCCTGGCCACATCTGCAGTCATCATGCCTCCTTGCAGCATGCCTAACACGGAACCCAAACCGGCTGCGCGAGTGCGCCATCGTGCGCCTTCGTGCATACATTTATTTTGTCCCCCTACAACAAACTCGATCACGACACGCAGGTTAACATATCAAAACAAACTCTGAACCAATTACATTAATTTGGGGACAGGTCGAAAAGCATTTAACATTTATGGCAATTTAGCTTGCTAGCTAATTTGTTCTCAGATATAAACATTAGGTTGTTATTTTACCTGAAATGCACAAGTTCCTCTACTCCAACAATTATTCCACACATAAAAACGGTCAACCAAATCGTTTCTAGTCATCTCTCCTCCTTCCAGGCTTTTTCATCGTTTAACTTATATGGTGATTGGCAACTAAACTTTCATAGTATTACCATGACAACCAGCAACAGTTCGTCTTTCAATCACCCACATGGGTATAACCAATGAGGAGATGGCACGTGGGTACCTGCTTCTATAAACCAATGAGGAGATGGGAGAGGCAGGACTTGCAGCGCGATCTGCGTCAGAAATAGGTATGACTTCTATTTTAGCCCTTGGCAACGCAGACGCGCGCGAGCAGTGTGGGTGCAATAATTGAATAACATAGATTCCTAAATGTATTTTGCGACGCGAGCGGTGTAGTCAGGGTATAAGGCACGTTTACACAGGTGAGCAGGGACCCTGGGCATCTTTCTTTTGGTGTTTTTCAGAGTCAGTAGAAAGACCTCTTTAGTGTCCTAAGTTTTCATAACTGTGACCTTAATTGCTTACCGTCTGTAAGCTGTTAGTGTCTTAACGACCACTCCACAGGTGCGTGTTCATTAATTGTTTATGGTTCATTGAACAAGCATGGGAAACAGTGTTTAAACCCTTTAAAATGAAGATCTGTGAAGTAAATTGCATTTTTACGAATGATCTTTGAAAGACAGCGTCCTGAAAAAGGGATGTTTCTTTTTTTGCTAAGTTTATCTTGTAGTAGGCTAGACAAACAAATTTTCACAATTTCAGTTATATCATCAAAATCAGAGAACATTTTTGTGCTCATTCAGAAGTTTTTACCTGATTTAGTAGAATCCTGTTGAAAATGTATGTTAAAAGTATCATTTATAGTCCTAAAACATTAGTTGAAATTGATACTGTTGCTGCTTCCTGTTGCCATGGATTGGAGAGACATTTATGACAGTTGGATCAAGTAGCCCATGTCAGCTAATGTTTTTTAGGTAGGTGTTTTAGCCCATTGATTTTGTTGTAATGTTTGAGTCACTCAGATATCACATGAACACATGGCAAAATGTATAGAATTGCAGGAAATGAGCTGTAAATCTGCTAAATTCTCTCCACCAACAAGAGGGGTGTGAACAGTTTGTGTCATGAACAGTACTTGTGGCCATAGAAATAGACGTGGCATATGTTGCTGAGGGGGTGGGGGGAGGGGAGGGGAGGTCGCATGGGTCGCGAGGTGGGGGTTTGTTACTGCGCTGATAAATGACAATATCCATACAGCCCTTTGTCACCTAGGAAATCTGTGTTACCGGACCTTCTCAAATAGTATTTGAGTATCCCTGCCTTAATCTAAATTATAATAGACATTTCATCACAAGGGGCAAATACAGAGATTGTCTGTACTGCCCAATCATATTAATTTGACCAATCAGGAACGTCCTTTCAAACTCAGTGTTTTCACCTTTGATACAAGCCTCCTTAGCGCAGTAGGTAGCGCGTCAGTCTCATAATCTGAAGGTCGTGAGTTCGATCCTCACAGGGGGCATTGGCTTTTTCATGTACCTCTTTTTAGCTTTTGCAAGATTGTATTACACATGCCCTATCCCAAAACAACTCCCATCCCTTAGCCCTACGGCCTAGGCAATTGCGTAGGAGAGAACTGCAGTACTAAGCAGATTCTATTTCCTTGATCCTCAGTCTGTGTGACCTATTGACATTTTCATAGTAAAGTACGGACATATACAATGTCTGTTTTGATGACTGTTTTTGTCCACCAACTAGTTATATCTCATAGAGCCTGACCGATATGGCTTTTTCTTCGTCTGATTACAATTTTTGGGGCGACAAAACTTACCGATACTGATATATCTCCCAATCTAGGCTATTCTTTTACAGTGGTGGAAAAAAATATATCTATGTCACACTGAGTTCTCATAAATTGCCATCCAAAAAGGCAATGGTCAGAGAAATATGATTCAACTTTTGATTTCGTACACTGTGACCATAATGACACATGTTAAAAATGGCCACAAGTGTTGAGAGTCCCGTTTTTATTGGTTATCGATATGTCGGTAAAAGGCTGATATCGATGTATCAGTGAAATGAAGTTGAAGGCAAGTATTAATCAAGTTGAGAGCAAGTATTATGTGATATGACCCTACACAAGGGTCATAAACTCAATTTTTATTGTTGTTGTTTTTGATGACCAATAATATTTGTGTTTGAAATCAAATTGACCAATCAGAAATGTTTTTTCAAAATGCCTCAGCGCAGTATGTAGCTATCTCATAATCTGAAGGTTGTCAATTCACTCCTCACAGGGGGCAGGGTTTTTGGAGCTCTTCCAACCGAAGCAATACACATGACCATAGCCCCAACATGACCATACCCCACAAGACATGGCACCAGAGGTCTCTTCACAGTCCCCAAGTCCAGAACAGACTATGAGAGGTGCACAGTACACCCTGTTGCCTAGGCACGGAGAGCACTGTTCACTCTTGGAGATTAGCCCCTCGCTTTGCGCTGTTTGTTCTTACGGATGTCAGCCTAAAATGCTACTTCCAAAATGTGTATTGCTGAGTCTACCTTTAAGTCACACACCTTTTCAGCCCTGACAGCCATACAAGTTATTACAGGATCAGGGCTAGGGGTTGATTTGGGATTGGGCAACACTATTTTAAATAGAATTAAGTTGAAGGCAAGTATTATGTAAATTATTTTATGATTTCTAAAACTACTCTCAAGTCTACAAGTAAAATCCTTATCACAAGTGCGTAGTCTGTCAGTTTTGATGACCAATTAAAGTTGCATTTGATATTGAATTGACCAATCAGAAACCCTATTTCAAAATCAGTGGGGTTTGTTTTTAGCTACAAAACTCCTTAGCGCAGTAGGTAGTGTGTCATGCTCATAATCTGAAGGTTGTGAGTTTGATCCTCACAGGGGACAGGTATTTTGTAGAGGAGCAATACAACATGACCATAGCCTAGGCACTGAGAAGACTGTGTAGGTATAATATAAACTCAGAAAAAAAATGAACGTACTGTCAACTGCGTTTATTTTCAGCAAATTTAACATGTGTAAGTATTTGTATGAACAATAACAACATTCAACAACTGAGACATAAACTGAACAAGTTCCACAGACATGTGACTAACAGAAATGGAGTAATGTGTCCCTGAACAAAGGGGGGGGGTCAAAATCAAAAGTAACAGTCAATATCTGGTGTGGCCACCAGCTGCATTAAGTACTGCAGTGCATCTCCTCCTCATGGACTGCACCAGATTTGCCACATCTTGCTGTGAGATATTACCCCACTCTTCCACCAAGGCACCTGCAAGTTCCCGGACATTTCTGGGGGGAATAGAACTAGCCCTCACCCGCCGATCCAACAGGTCCCAGACGTGCTCAATGAGATTGAAATCCGGGCTCTTCACTGGCCATGGCAGAACACTGACATTCCTGTCTTGCAAGAAATCACGCACAGAACGAGCAGTATGGCTGGTGGCATTGTCATGCTGGAGGGTCATGTCAGGATGAGCCCGCAGGAAGGGTACCACATGAGGGAGGAGGATGTCTTCCCTGTAACGCACAGCATTGAGATTGTCTACAATGACAAGAAGCTCAGTCCGATGATACTGTGACACACCGCCCCAGACCATGATGGACCCTCCACCTCCAAATCGATCCCGCTCCAGAGTACAGGCCTCGGTGTAACGCTCATTCCTTTGACGATAAACGTGAATCCGACCATCACCCCTGGTGAGACAAAACCGCGACTCGTCAGTGAAGAGGGCTTTTTGCCAGTCCGGTCTGGTCCAGCGACGGTGGGTTTGTGCCCATAGGCGACGTTGTTGCCGGTGATGTCTGGTGAGGACCTGCCTTACAACAGGCCTGCAAGCCCTCAGTCCAGCCTTTCTCAGCCTATTGCGGACAGTCTGAGCACTGATGGAGGGATTGTGCTTTCCTGGTGTAACTCGGGCAGTTGTTGTTGCCATCCTGTACCTGTCCCGCAGGTGTGATGTTCAGATGTACCGATCCTGTGCAGGTGTTGTTACACGTGGTCTGCCACTGCGAGGACGATCAGCTGTCCGTCCTGTCTCCCTGTAGCGCTGTCTTAGGCGTCTCACGGTACGGACATTGCAATTTATGATCGGCTATGAAAAGCCAACTGACATTTACTCCTGGGGTGCTGACCTGTTGCACCCTCGACAACTACTTTGATTATTATTATTTGACCATGCTGGTCATTTATAAACATTTGAACATCTTGGCCATGTTCTGTTATAATCTCCACCCGGCACAGCCAGAAGAGGGCTGGCCACCCCTCATAGCCTGGTTCCTCTCTAGGTTTCTCCCTAAGTTTTGGCCTTTCTAGGGAGTTTTTCCTAGCCACCGTGCTTCTACACCTGCATTGCTTGCTGTTTGTGGTTTTAGGCTGGTTTTCTGTACAGCACTTTGAGATATCAGCTGATGTAAGAAGGGCTATATAAATACATTTGATTTGATTTGATTGCCTGGCCACATCTGCAGTCATCATGCCTCCTTGCAGCATGCCTAACACGGAACCCAAACCGGCTGCGCGAGTGCGCCATCGTGCGCCTTCGTGCATACATTTATTTTGTCCCCCTACAACAAACTCGATCACGACACGCAGGTTAACATATCAAAACAAACTCTGAACCAATTACATTAATTTGGGGACAGGTCGAAAAGCATTTAACATTTATGGCAATTTAGCTTGCTAGCTAATTTGTTCTCGGATATAAACATTAGGTTGTTATTTTACCTGAAATGCACAAGTTCCTCTACTCCAACAATTATTCCACACATAAAAACGGTCAACCAAATCGTTTCTAGTCATCTCTCCTCCTTCCAGGCTTTTTCATCGTTTAACTTATATGGTGATTGGCAACTAAACTTTCATAGTATTACCATGACAACCAGCAACAGTTCGTCTTTCAATCACCCACATGGGTATAACCAATGAGGAGATGGCACGTGGGTACCTGCTTCTATAAACCAATGAGGAGATGGGAGAGGCAGGACTTGCAGCGCGATCTGCGTCAGAAATAGGTATGACTTCTATTTTAGCCCTTGGCAACGCAGACGCGCGCGAGCAGTGTGGGTGCAATAATTGAATAACATAGATTCCTAAATGTATTTTGCGACGCGAGCGGTGTAGTCAGGGTATAAGGCACGTTTACACAGGTGAGCAGGGACCCTGGGCATCTTTCTTTTGGTGTTTTTCAGAGTCAGTAGAAAGACCTCTTTAGTGTCCTAAGTTTTCATAACTGTGACCTTAATTGCTTACCGTCTGTAAGCTGTTAGTGTCTTAACGACCACTCCACAGGTGCGTGTTCATTAATTGTTTATGGTTCATTGAACAAGCATGGGAAACAGTGTTTAAACCCTTTAAAATGAAGATCTGTGAAGTAAATTGCATTTTTACGAATGATCTTTGAAAGACAGCGTCCTGAAAAAGGGATGTTTCTTTTTTTGCTAAGTTTATCTTGTAGTAGGCTAGACAAACAAATTTTCACAATTTCAGTTATATCATCAAAATCAGAGAACATTTTTGTGCTCATTCAGAAGTTTTTACCTGATTTAGTAGAATCCTGTTGAAAATGTATGTTAAAAGTATCATTTATAGTCCTAAAACATTAGTTGAAATTGATACTGTTGCTGCTTCCTGTTGCCATGGATTGGAGAGACATTTATGACAGTTGGATCAAGTAGCCCATGTCAGCTAATGTTTTTTAGGTAGGTGTTTTAGCCCATTGATTTTGTTGTAATGTTTGAGTCACTCAGATATCACATGAACACATGGCAAAATGTATAGAATTGCAGGAAATGAGCTGTAAATCTGCTAAATTCTCTCCACCAACAAGAGGGGTGTGAACAGTTTGTGTCATGAACAGTACTTGTGGCCATAGAAATAGACGTGGCATATGTTGCTGAGGGGGTGGGGGGAGGGGAGGGGAGGTCGCATGGGTCGCGAGGTGGGGGTTTGTTACTGCGCTGATAAATGACAATATCCATACAGCCCTTTGTCACCTAGGAAATCTGTGTTACCGGACCTTCTCAAATAGTATTTGAGTATCCCTGCCTTAATCTAAATTATAATAGACATTTCATCACAAGGGGCAAATACAGAGATTGTCTGTACTGCCCAATCATATTAATTTGACCAATCAGGAACGTCCTTTCAAACTCAGTGTTTTCACCTTTGATACAAGCCTCCTTAGCGCAGTAGGTAGCGCGTCAGTCTCATAATCTGAAGGTCGTGAGTTCGATCCTCACAGGGGGCATTGGCTTTTTCATGTACCTCTTTTTAGCTTTTGCAAGATTGTATTACACATGCCCTATCCCAAAACAACTCCCATCCCTTAGCCCTACGGCCTAGGCAATTGCGTAGGAGAGAACTGCAGTACTAAGCAGATTCTATTTCCTTGATCCTCAGTCTGTGTGACCTATTGACATTTTCATAGTAAAGTACGGACATATACAATGTCTGTTTTGATGACTGTTTTTGCCCACCAACTAGTTATATCTCATAGAGCCTGACCGATATGGCTTTTTCTTCGTCTGATTACAATTTTTGGGGCGACAAAACTTACCGATACTGATATATCTCCCAATCTAGGCTATTCTTTTACAGTGGTGGAAAAAATATATCTATGTCACACTGAGTTCTCATAAATTGCCATCCAAAAAGGCAATGGTCAGAGAAATATGATTCAACTTTTGATTTCGTACACTGTGACCATAATGACACATGTTAAAAATGGCCACAAGTGTTGAGAGTCCCGTTTTTATTGGTTATCGATATGTCGGTAAAAGGCTGATATCGATGTATCAGTGAAATGAAGTTGAAGGCAAGTATTAATCAAGTTGAGAGCAAGTATTATGTGATATGACCCTACACAAGGGTCATAAACTCAATTTTTATTGTTGTTGTTTTTGATGACCAATAATATTTGTGTTTGAAATCAAATTGACCAATCAGAAATGTTTTTTCAAAATGCCTCAGCGCAGTATGTAGCTATCTCATAATCTGAAGGTTGTCAATTCACTCCTCACAGGGGGCAGGGTTTTTGGAGCTCTTCCAACCGAAGCAATACACATGACCATAGCCCCAACATGACCATACCCCACAAGACATGGCACCAGAGGTCTCTTCACAGTCCCCAAGTCCAGAACAGACTATGAGAGGTGCACAGTACACCCTGTTGCCTAGGCACGGAGAGCACTGTTCACTCTTGGAGATTAGCCCCTCGCTTTGCGCTGTTTGTTCTTACGGATGTCAGCCTAAAATGCTACTTCCAAAATGTGTATTGCTGAGTCTACCTTTAAGTCACACACCTTTTCAGCCCTGACAGCCATACAAGTTATTACAGGATCAGGGCTAGGGGTTGATTTGGGATTGGGCAACACTATTTTAAATAGAATTAAGTTGAAGGCAAGTATTATGTAAATTATTTTATGATTTCTAAAACTACTCTCAAGTCTACAAGTAAAATCCTTATCACAAGTGCGTAGTCTGTCAGTTTTGATGACCAATTAAAGTTGCATTTGATATTGAATTGACCAATCAGAAACCCTATTTCAAAATCAGTGGGGTTTGTTTTTAGCTACAAAACTCCTTAGTGCAGTAGGTAGTGTGTCATGCTCATAATCTGAAGGTTGTGAGTTTGATCCTCACAGGGGACAGGTATTTTGTAGAGGAGCAATACAACATGACCATAGCCTAGGCACTGAGAAGACTGTGTAGGTATAATATAAACTCAGAAAAAAAATGAACGTACTGTCAACTGCGTTTATTTTCAGCAAATTTAACATGTGTAAGTATTTGTATGAACAATAACAACATTCAACAACTGAGACATAAACTGAACAAGTTCCACAGACATGTGACTAACAGAAATGGAGTAATGTGTCCCTGAACAAAGGGGGGGGGTCAAAATCAAAAGTAACAGTCAATATCTGGTGTGGCCACCAGCTGCATTAAGTACTGCAGTGCATCTCCTCCTCATGGACTGCACCAGATTTGCCACATCTTGCTGTGAGATATTACCCCACTCTTCCACCAAGGCACCTGCAAGTTCCCGGACATTTCTGGGGGGAATGGAACTAGCCCTCACCCGCCGATCCAACAGGTCCCAGACGTGCTCAATGAGATTGAAATCCGGGCTCTTCACTGGCCATGGCAGAACACTGACATTCCTGTCTTGCAAGAAATCACGCACAGAACGAGCAGTATGGCTGGTGGCATTGTCATGCTGGAGGGTCATGTCAGGATGAGCCCGCAGGAAGGGTACCACATGAGGGAGGAGGATGTCTTCCCTGTAACGCACAGCATTGAGATTGTCTACAATGACAAGAAGCTCAGTCCGATGATACTGTGACACACCGCCCCAGACCATGATGGACCCTCCACCTCCAAATCGATCCCGCTCCAGAGTACAGGCCTCGGTGTAACGCTCATTCCTTTGACGATAAACGTGAATCCGACCATCACCCCTGGTGAGACAAAACCGCGACTCGTCAGTGAAGAGGGCTTTTTGCCAGTCCGGTCTGGTCCAGCGACGGTGGGTTTGTGCCCATAGGCGACGTTGTTGCCGGTGATGTCTGGTGAGGACCTGCCTTACAACAGGCCTGCAAGCCCTCAGTCCAGCCTTTCTCAGCCTATTGCGGACAGTCTGAGCACTGATGGAGGGATTGTGCTTTCCTGGTGTAACTCGGGCAGTTGTTGTTGCCATCCTGTACCTGTCCCGCAGGTGTGATGTTCAGATGTACCGATCCTGTGCAGGTGTTGTTACACGTGGTCTGCCACTGCGAGGACGATCAGCTGTCCGTCCTGTCTCCCTGTAGCGCTGTCTTAGGCGTCTCACGGTACGGACATTGCAATTTATGATCGGCTATGAAAAGCCAACTGACATTTACTCCTGGGGTGCTGACCTGTTGCACCCTCGACAACTACTTTGATTATTATTATTTGACCATGCTGGTCATTTATAAACATTTGAACATCTTGGCCATGTTCTGTTATAATCTCCACCCGGCACAGCCAGAAGAGGGCTGGCCACCCCTCATAGCCTGGTTCCTCTCTAGGTTTCTCCCTAAGTTTTGGCCTTTCTAGGGAGTTTTTCCTAGCCACCGTGCTTCTACACCTGCATTGCTTGCTGTTTGTGGTTTTAGGCTGGTTTTCTGTACAGCACTTTGAGATATCAGCTGATGTAAGAAGGGCTATATAAATACATTTGATTTGATTTGATTGCCTGGCCACATCTGCAGTCATCATGCCTCCTTGCAGCATGCCTAACACGGAACCCAAACCGGCTGCGCGAGTGCGCCATCGTGCGCCTTCGTGCATACATTTATTTTGTCCCCCTACACCAAACTCGATCACGACACGCAGGTTAACATATCAAAACAAACTCTGAACCAATTACATTAATTTGGGGACAGGTCGAAAATCATTTAACATTTATGGCAATTTAGCTTGCTAGCTAATTTGTTCTCGGATATAAACATTAGGTTGTTATTTTACCTGAAATGCACAAGTTCCTCTACTCCAACAATTATTCCACACATAAAAACGGTCAACCAAATCGTTTCTAGTCATCTCTCCTCCTTCCAGGCTTTTTCATCGTTTAACTTATATGGTGATTGGCAACTAAACTTTCATAGTATTACCATGACAACCAGCAACAGTTCGTCTTTCAATCACCCACATGGGTATAACCAATGAGGAGATGGCACGTGGGTACCTGCTTCTATAAACCAATGAGGAGCCCTTGGCAACGCAGACGCGCGCGAGCAGTGTGGGTGCAATAATTGAATAACATAGATTCCTAAATGTATTTTGCGACGCGAGCGGTGTAGTCAGGGTATAAGGCACGTTTACACAGGTGAGCAGGGACCCTGGGCATCTTTCTTTTGGTGTTTTTCAGAGTCAGTAGAAAGACCTCTTTAGTGTCCTAAGTTTTCATAACTGTGACCTTAATTGCCTACCGTCTGTAAGCTGTTAGTGTCTTAACGACCACTCCACAGGTGCGTGTTCATTAATTGTTTATGGTTCATTGAACAAGCATGGGAAACAGTGTTTAAACCCTTTAAAATGAAGATCTGTGAAGTAAATTGCATTTTTACGAATGATCTTTGAAAGACAGCGTCCTGAAAAAGGGATGTTTCTTTTTTTGCTAAGTTTATCTTGTAGTAGGCTAGACAAACTAATTTTCACAATTTCAGTTATATCATCAAAATCAGAGAACATTTTTGTGCTCATTCAGAATTTTTTACCTGATTTAGTAGAATCCTGTTGAAAATGTATGTTAAAAGTATCATTTATAGTCCTAAAACATTAGTTGAAATTGATACTGTTGCTGCTTCCTGTTGTCATGGATTGGAGAGCCATTTATGACAGTTGGATCAAGTAGCCCATGTCAGCTAATGTTTTTTAGGTAGGTGTTTTAGCCCATTGATTTTGTTGTAATGTTTGAGTCACTCAGATATCACATGAACACATGGCAAAATGTATAGAATTGCAGGAAATGAGCTGTAAATCTGCTAAATTCTCTCCACCAACAAGAGGGGTGTGAACAGTTTGTGTCATGAACAGTACTTGTGGCCATAGAAATAGACGTGGCGTATGTTGCTGAGGGGGTGGGGGGAGGGGAGGGGAGGTTGCATGGGTCGCGAGGTGGGGGTTTGTTACTGCGCTGATAAATGACAATATCCATACAGCCCTTTGTCACCTAGGAAATCTGTGTTACCGGACCTTCTCAAATTATATTTGAGTATCCCTGCCTTAATCTAAATTATAATAGACATTTCATCACAAGGGGCAAATACAGAGATTGTCTGTACTGCCCAATCATATTAATTTGACCAATCAGGAACGTCCTTTCAAACTCAGTGTTTTCACCTTTGATACAAGCCTCCTTAGCGCAGTAGGTAGCGCGTCAGTCTCATAATCTGAAGGTCGTGAGTTCGATCCTCACAGGGGGCATTGGCTTTTTCATGTACCTCTTTTTAGCTTTTGCAAGATTGTATTACACATGCCCTATCCCAAAACAACTCCCATCCCTTAGCCCTACGGCCTAGGCAATTGCGTAGGAGAGAACTGCAGTACTAAGCAGATTCTATTTCCTTGATCCTCAGTCTGTGTGACCTATTGACATTTTCATACTAAAGTACGGACATATACAATGTCTGTTTTGATGACTGTTTTTGCCCACCAACTAGTTATATCATAGAGCCTGACCGATATGGCTTTTTCTTCGTCTGATTACAATTTTTGGGGCGACAAAACTTACCGATACTGATATATCTCCCAATCTAGGCTATTCTTTTACAGTGGTGGAAGAAATATATCTATATGTCACACTGAGTTCTCATAAATTGCCATCCAAAAAGGCAATGGTCAGAGAAATATGCTTCAACTTTTGAATTCGTACACTGTGACCATAATGACACATGTTAAAAATGGCCACAAGTGTTCAGATAAGCATGAGAGTCCCGTTTTTATTGGTTATCGATATATCGGTAAACGGCTAATATCGATGTATCGGTGAAATGAAGTTGAAGGCAAGTATTAATGAAGTTGAGAGCAAGTATTATGTGATATGACCCTACACAAGGGTCATAAACTCAATTTATATTGTTGTTGTTTTTGATGACCAATTATATTTTGTGTTTGATATCAAATTGAACAATCAGAAATGTTTTTTTCAAAATGCCTCAGCGCAGTATGTAGCTATCTCATAATCTGAAGGTTGTCAATTCACTCCTCACAGGGTTTTTGTAGCTCTTCCAACCGCGTAGAATGGCAGGAAATTAGCTTTAAATTTGCTAAATTCTCTCCATCAACAAGAGGGGTGTGAATATTTTGTGTCGTGAACAGTACTTGTGGCCATAGAAAAGACGTGGCATATGTTGCTGAGGGGGTGGGAGGAGGGGAGGGGAGGGGAGGTCGCATGGGTCGCGAGGTGTTTTTTTAAATTTACTGCGCTTATAAATGACAATATCTATACAGCCCTTTGTCACCTAGGAAATCTGTGTTACCGGACCTTCTCAAACAATATTTGAGTATCCTTGCCGTAGTCTAAACTATAATAGACATTTCAGCGCAAGGGGCAAATACGTGATTGTCTGTACTGCCGAATCATATTACCTAATCATATCGATATGATCAAAGTCACCAATCAGGAACGTCGTTTCAAACTCAGTGTTTTTATTTCTCTTATAAGTCTCCTTAGCGCAGTAGGTAGCGCGTCAGTCTCATAATCTGAAGGTCGTGAGTTCGATCCTCACAGGGGGCAGTGAATTTTTCATGTACCTTTTTTTAGCTTTTGCAAGATTGTTATTCTTATTCTTATATTCTTATTGTGTTACTTTTTATTATTACTTTTTATTTTAGTCTATTTGGTAAATATTTTCTGCACTGTTGGTTAAGGGCTTGTAAGTAAGCATTTCACGGTAAAGTCTACAGTTGTATTCGGCGCATGTGGCAAATAAAGTTTGATATCAACTTTTTGATATCTCCCAATCTAGGTTTTACAGTAGGGATTTTTTTTTTTTTTTTTAAATATGTCACACTGAGTTCTCACAAATTGCCATCCAAAAGGGCAATTGTCAGAGAAATATGCTTCAAATTTTGATTTCGTACACTGTGACAATAATGACACATCTTAAAAATGGCCACAAGTGTTCAGATAAGCATGAGAGTCCCGTTTTTCATTCTATTTATTGAATATTGGTTATCGATATGTCGGTAAAAGGCTGATATCGATGTATCAGTGAAATGAAGTTGAAGGCAAGTATTAATCAAGTTGAGAGCAAGTATTATGTGATATGACCCTACACAAGGGTCATAAACTCAATTTTTATTGTTGTTGTTTTTCATGACCAATAATATTTGTGTTTGAAATCAAATTGACCAATCAGAAATGTTTTTTCAAAATGCCTCAGCGCAGTATGTAGCTACAGTATTTCATAATCTGAAGGTTGTCAATTCACTCCTCACAGGGGGCAGGGTTTTTGTAGCTCTTCCAACCGAAGCAATACAACATGACCATAGCCCCAACATGACCATACCCCACAAGACATGGCACCAGAGGTCTCTTCACAGTCCCCAAGTCCAGAACAGACTATGAGAGGTGCACAGTACACCCTGTTGCCTAGGCACGGAGAGCACTGTTCACTCTTGGAGATTAGCCCCTCGCTTTGCGCTGTTTGTTCTTACGGATGTCAGCCTAAAATGCTACTTCCAAAATGTGTATTGCTGAGTCTACCTTTAAGTCACACACCTTTTCAGCCCAGACAGCCATACAAGTTATTACAGGATCAGGGCTAGGGGTTGATTTGGGATTGGGCAACACTATTTTAAATATAATTAAGTTGAAGGCAAGTATTATGTAAATTATTTTATGGTTTCTAAAACTACTCTCAAACCTACAAGTAAAATCCTTATCACAAGTGCGTTTTCTGTCATTTTAGATGACCAATTAAAATAATAATTGATATTGAATTGACCAATCATGAATCCTATTTCAAGATTAATGTTTTTGTCG
The DNA here is from genome assembly GCF_045679555.1 of Salvelinus alpinus. Lineage (NCBI taxonomy): Eukaryota > Metazoa > Chordata > Actinopteri > Salmoniformes > Salmonidae > Salvelinus > Salvelinus alpinus. The sequence continues at coordinate 19,572,468 of NC_092115.1, forward strand.
TTTAGATATACGCCTCCTTAGCGCAGTAGGTAGCGCGTCAGTCTCATAATCTGAAGGTCGTGAGTTCGATCCTCACAGGGGGCAGACATTTTGTAGAGGAGCAATACAACATGACCATAGCCGTTGCACCTAGAGGAGAGTGTAGGTATAATATATAATAGACAAACTCATTTTCACAATTTCAGTTATATTATCAAAATCAGAGAATGTTTTTGGGCTCATTCAGAAGTTTTTAGAATCCGTTGAATATGTATGTTAAAAGTATCATTTTTATTCCTAAAACATTAGTTGAAAATGATACTGTTTCTGCTTCCTATTGTCATGGATTTTTTAATTACAGCCGTGTCAAAACACCGGTTTTAAATTCATAATCAATACGCTGAAATAGGTTGTGATATTTTGAAGACCAAAACATAAAAATGACTCTCTACACACTTGTGTTCAGATTACTTGTATTCAGCTAAATTAGTACCTTCTAAACTGCACATGCATCAACATTTGACAAGCGTCCACTCTAAACTGTAATTGATTAGCTTGTTCTACTGTAATCAGTAGCATGCACAAATGAATCACTCACATCAACATTGTATTGAAATCAATGGATCTGGAGCAATAAGCTTGGTGACATGTTACGTTAGGATTGTTCTAAAAGACAAACCACAACGAATTTAGGGATGTTAACAGGTTAGCTGATAATTGGTTAGGTGCCGAAAATACATTTGGCCGGTCATGCTTATCGGTTTATAGGTTAATTTGCATAATTTAGTGCATACAGAGCCTAGTTTGAGGAACGGAGTATCGTATCACCTGTCAGACAACGCAAGAGTAGCTCCTCACTGGAGTGAAACGTGCTTTTGTAAACCCATTCATTGCGCAACAAATAACAATTCTAAATTTAATCGTGATGGCCACGATTAAAGCACAATGCGTTTTTGAGTATTTCAATTAAATGTTAAATGTGTCAATTAAATGTGTCAAGGACAAAATTATACATCCGATTAGTCAGCATTTTTTCCTTTGTCAAGATAATCCATCCACTTGACAGGTGTGGCATATCAAGAAGCTGATTTAACAGCATAATCATTACACAGGTGCACGTTGTGCTGGGGGCAATAAAAGGCCACTAAAATATGCAGTTTTGTCACGCAACACAATGCCACAGACGTCTCATGTTTTGAGGGAGTGTGCAATTGGCACGTTGACAGCAGGAATGTCCACCAGAACTGTTTCCAGATTATTTAATGTTAATTCCTCTACCACAAGCCGCCTCCAACATTGTTTAAGAGAATTTGGCCGTATGTCCAACCTGCCTCACAACCGCAGACCACGTGTAACCACGCCAGCTCAGGACCTCTCAATCCAGCTTCTTCACCTGCAGAATCGTCAGATGGGGGAGGGCGGGGTGCTGAGAAGTATTTCTGTCTGTAATAAAGTCCTTTTGTGGGGAAAACTCATTCTGATTGTCTGGGCCTGGCTCCCCAGTGAGTGGGCCTGGCTCCCAAGTGGGTGGGCCTTTGTTCTCCCAGGCCCCTGCCCAGCTATGTGAAATCCATAGATTAGGGCCTAATGGATTTATTTCATTTGACTGATTTCATTTTCATCCTGCCTGCAAGAGTAAACCTTAACATCTATGGCATTAGGGCGCGAGCCTCCTCGTCTATTTGTTTGTGGCCAGCGACTTTTATACATAGAGCGCTCCAAATTATCCGTGCCATTTGAGTTTGAAAATGCTAAAAATTCCTGCAACGGACAGGCAAGTATGATAAAATGAACTGTGTAACGTGTAAGAATGTGTAATGACACAACATTTAATGCGGTGAAAATTCAAGCTTTTGTAAGGTAGTAAATTAGTGCAATATATAATAATTTAATATGGCAAAATAAATCAACATGCCAATTTAGGATGATAGTGCATGTTGCCCACTCACAAAGTATTACAATAATTTTTTTCTCTCACTCATTTAAACATTTAGAGAGTTAAAAATGTTCTCAAACACAATTTAACCAGGCGTTCTAGACTAGAGCTTCTAGACTAGAGCTTCCATAGTGTCTGTGCAGCAGCTTGAACGTTCAATGTCCATATTTCTAGCTAATTAGTGATCTCCAAAGTTATGAATTCTAGACATATACTAAATAAATACTAGCTACAAAACAAATTTACATAATAAAAAACATAAAAACATGTCACTACTCTCTCTTGCACATGTATATATTTCCTTTTTTTTTTTACTGCTTTTTATTACTTATTTGTGTATATTTTTGATAAATGTGTATTGCACAGTTGAGGAGAGCTTGCAAGTAAGCATTTCACTGTACCGTTTACACCCTATATCATTAGCACTTGACCAATAAACTTTGTTTTCATTTGATTTGAAGCAGCTTGTGTTTAAAGGCTATTGGACACCTATGATACTAGGAAGAAGGGAAGAAGACATGGTTTTATTGTGGAGGCACAGTTTGATGGAACAGTTTCATTAAAATATGCGTCCCATCAGAACATGCCTCCCCTATAGATCTGAACCTGTGAAAATCATAGCATTATGGTATTACTGTGCCTCAGAGGAGGCTGGTGGGAGAGCTATAAGAAGACGAGCTCATTGTAATGGCTGGAATGGAATAAATGGAACGCTATAAAACACATGAAATATATAGAAATCAAAAAAAATGTTTGACTTTGTTCCATTAATTCTACTCCAGCCATTACAATGAGCCCATCCTCCTGTAGCTCCTACCACCAGCCTCCACTGCGGTGCCTTCATGCTAAATGCTTGTTCATTGGCAAAGTGGAAGTTGTTATTGGTCCATTAACTAATTTACCGCCTGGTGATGTCAGTGATGTGTTTTTAGGGAACCCCATTATTATTCTGCTAATGTAAAATGTGGTTTTCTTTTACTTTCACTTTCAAACAGAGACTGCTCCAGGTAGTTGTTTGGTAAGTGTTGGTGGTATAGTAGTGAGCATAGCTGCCTTCCAAGCAGTTGACCTGGGTTCGATTCCCGGCCAACGCAACTGGGTATTTTGTTTGAATCACCCTTTGAAATGAATCTGCTAAAAGTCCAGTGGAGCTATTTTTATCTCAGTATCAAATAGGGCTGACACCATTTAGTCAACTGGTCGATAGGCTGTTGGTCTTTTTTTCGTTTAGCAGTTGACCGAAAAAAGATTTATGGCACGTCTTGATTGACGCATATCTCCTTGCTGTTTGAGGTGAAGAAATGTTATAAAATAGGCCTACCTGATTACCTCTTGTCCTTGCGCAAATAGCCTGGTATAGAGCCTACAGTTGTGTCTGCCCGGAGGTCACTGGCAGGGGAAACTGAGGGTGCAAAATATTTTATACAATGTTGCAAGTTTGTTAGCTCAAGCATCTGGCTGGACCAAGTTGATTAGTTGATACATTGTTTCAAGTTCGTTGCAGAAAGGCCATGTGTAGCCAAAGTGATTTATTTTTTATCAGGATATTTTTTTCACCTTCAGACTGTAATGATTTTATTTGTTGGCTTTATGTAGGCAATTTTTACATAGTTGGCAATGGCAATAGAAGTTACTTTTAGATTTGTGTAGTTTTCATTTAGGTTTAGATATCATTTTTATTCATCACTTGAAAATTATTTTGAGATACGAAGACTTTTAATATGAAATAAATTAAATTGTTCCACGAAAATATGCATATGAAAACCATAACTGGCACGCAGATCGGTAGAAATGGTAAGATAAGTTGTCGTGCCTCCTGAGTGGCCCAGTGTTTTAAGGCACTGCAATGCAGAGCTAGCTCTGCCACTAGAAGTCCTGGTTCAAGTCTGTTGCATCCGGCCGCAACCGGGAGACCCATGGGGCAGTGCACAATTGGTCCTGTGTCGCCTGGTTTAGGGGAGGGTTTGGCTGGCAGGGATATTCTTGTTCCATCGCGCACTAGCGATTCCTGTGGAGGGCCGGGCGCAGTGCACGCTGACACGTTCGCAAGGTGTACGTTGTTTCCTCTGACACATTGGTGCGGCTGGTTTCCAGGTTAAGTGAGCAGTGCAGCTTGGCTGGGTTGTGTTTCGGAGGACGCGTGGCTCTCAACCTTCACCTATCCAGAGTCTGTTGTGGAGATGGGACAAGACTGTAACTACCAATTGGATATCATGAAATTTGGGGGTAAAAAATCAATTGAAGGTTAATTGGTACACTAAATGGAAACTGACCCTCTGGTGTAGCCTAATTCCGGGAGCGTAATGGTGCGAAGGCCATCAGCAGCGGGAGGAGGAGATTTGAGAACAGGTTTTTTTCTTCTGGTTAGGTTATCTTGGTTTCTGGCACCCTCTTGAGTAATTTGTGTCTTCATTATTTAATCACAGTGTGCTTAATTAAAGCATCAGGCAAGCCTACATATAGTTGATTTTATTCAGTCTATATATGGAAAAATACACTTTTTAAAATTTGAACCAGTCGATTGGTCGAAAGAACAGACGGCTTTTGGTATACAAAAAATAATAATTTGTCGGGGACTTCAGCAATGGATTAGTCAAATAATTTCTGGGTAACAATCAAATACCTTACTGTGATTGTTTTCAATTAAAATGATCAAAAATGATCATAAATGACTTGTCAGTAAAGAGCAATTTGTCAAGCAAGAATTTTGCTA